>NC_083590.1:47784770-47946947 GCF_027579695.1 Neoarius graeffei | reverse complement strand
ATTACTGCTGTCACTTTGTAAATATTAATGATGACTTCTCAAAGCAAATCTCATTAGCCACTTTATCCTGTTCTACAGGGTCACAGGCAAGCTGGAGCCTATCCCAGCTGACTACAGGCGAAAGGTGGGGTATACGCTGGACAAGTCGCCAGGTCATCACAGGGCTGACACATAACCATTCACACTCACAGTCAATTTAGAGTCACCAGTTAACCTAACCTGCATGTCTTTGGACTGTGGGGGAAACCGGAGCACCTAGAGGAAACCCACAGGAGAACATGCAAACTCCGCACAGAAAGGCCCTCGCCGGCCACGGGGCTCGAACCCGGACCTTCTTGCTGTGAGGCGACAGCGCTAACCACTACACCACCGTGCCGCCCGCAGAAAACATCATGCTGATTAAAAATTTAGATTATACCCGCAGATCGCGTTACATCCAAAAGCTGAAACACGCAGGCATTACAGATCCATATAATTTACCCACAAATGCAATTATTTATTATTTATTCTGTACACTGCTCTCTCTCTTTCTCTCTCTCTGTGTGTGTGTGCACGCACGCTGCACTGCACTTCATGCGTTCACTGCTTCAGATGGATTAAATGCAGAGGAGGAATTTCACTGTGCTTGAGTGTATGTGTGACAAAAAATAAGGCTTCTTCTTAATTTACCCACAAATGTATAAGTGGAAACTTGAAAGGTGTTTGGCAAACCAGCTACCGGATTTGGGACACTATGACATCATGAACTATTTAGTATTTGGGATTTCTAAATACACCGGAGGTGCTAAAGGCTTACAAAAGTACAGATGCCTACCATAATTTCAAGGCAGGTTTCATGCCAAAATGTTATGGGAAATTCCCAATAAAAAAAAACTTATTATGACAAAGGTAAGCTCAAACGTGAACTTCTAATAGTAATAAACAAGCCAGGGCCGAGATCTAGTATATTTTATGGTGTTTAGCAGAGTCTACATTGTCAGTACATAGCAAACATGCTGCTAGTCGAGCCAAGCATTAGGTCTAATAACGTAAATCATGTCCAAAGCCCCAGATCCAGATCTACATTTTAATGTTACACAGAGCTTTCACACTAACCTGATATAAAATGTTCTCCACACATATGGGTGTGCTTTGTTGGCATCCAGTCTTCTTGTTTAACTGCAGCTTGCCATTTTTCTCATCTTTCTGGGTTCACTGGGAAGTTGTGAAAAGTTAAACCAGGTTTATCTCCACGTCTGTTATTACATCCAAAAGCACTGCAGGTCTCTGGCATTGTTCTTTTAGATGTACCTGTAACTTCTACAAGTTTATCTGTAGATCTACTGAATTTGGCTTACAATCACTTGCACACACTTGTGCTGGTTGTTGTCAAACACAACGCTTGGCCAGATAAACAAATCCACGGTTGCGATGACATCACATGAAAGGCCCCTATAACTCCATACTCACTAATGTGAAGTCGAGCCCATGCATTCTAAGGCTAAGATATCTAACCGCTAGCTAGAATTATTTAGTTATCAGCCCAGGAAAATGACGTCATCTAAACTTGCTCTATCTTTTTTGCACTCATTTAGCAGGATTTCCTTTTCTTTTCCACTGGCTTTTAGCTGGTGAGAGAGCGGAGTCCGCCATGTTTGCCCATGCCAACATGTTTTGGTTAGAAGTAGGTCAAACACATGGTGGTCATGCGATATTGCTGCTCGCTTGATTCAGCAATTTTCGGAATCATAAATTGCGAGACGCATTTCATCTCGGCAAAACATTTACATATACGATATACGGTGTGTGCAGCATCACAACATCTTGAAACTCCAACAGCTATAGACATAGAACATTTTGCCCAGAATTCAACTTCATAGTCAGCACCTTTAAATATCAAAACAGAATTGATATTTTATCATTAAGTGTGCTGAGTGAATTTTGAAATTGCAGTCACGTTTGTTGTTGGACCATATTATATTTGAAACTAGCTGATGGCTCATGGACTTGAGCTATGTTCAGTTGAGTTGAGCTGAAATGTGTGATGTGGCATGTCTGACGGGCTTAGTAAGCAGAGACAGCATGTAGCTGAGTTTTGAACTTTGCCTTCTTCATCATGACCCTCTTGCATATATAAGTCACTGAAACCTGCTCAACTCACACAGAGAGACACACCTAAGAGGTAAGGGGCTATTCACTAAATGATTAAATAGGATCTTATTTACACATTCAGAGAAACTAAGCATCATATATGTGTATATATGAGCACTGAACACTATGTATACATTTTACATAGATGTTAAATGTTCCTGCTTCTGTTTTACAGAAATCCTGAGTTATAGTCATGAGGAGCTTGATAGTTTTTGCTCTTGTTTTTATTGGTGAGTATTTTTTTATTATTTTTTTTATTTTACCTTTATTCTGGTTGAGGAAAATTATGACTAACTAACCAATTCAATCAATATTCAATTTATTTTTTTTTATTTATTGTAAAGGCTGCCAAGCCAATGTGATCTGGCAGGACCAAGCCAAACTAAGTATGGAAATGGTGAAAAATGCATTCTGGGATTACGTGGCCAAGGCAACTCAAACAACTGAAGACATTCTGCAGAAGATCAAGGAGTCTGAAATGGGACAAGAACTCAAGTGAGCAATATACAAAAAGGACTTGCATTATTTAATATTAAATTATTGGAAAAATGGTGTGTTCATCCATTCAGCAGTAGATATTCAGATTCACTTTGTCATTTCCATGAGCATTTACATACACAGAAAGAAACGAAAGCGTGTTTCTTGTCAGCATAATGCAGTGCAATAAAAAAGTTAAATTATCGATTAAAAAACTTTAATTAGGGGCGGCACGATGGTGTAGTGGTTAGCGCTGTCGCCTCACAGCAAGAAGGTCCGGGTTCGAGCCCCGTGGCCAGCGAGGACCTTTCTGTGTGGAGTTTGCATGCTCTCCCCGTGTCCGCGTGGGTTTCCTCCGGGTGCTCCGGTTTCCCCCACAGTCCAAAGACATGCAGGTTAGGTTAACTGGTGACTCTAAATTGACCGTAGGTGTGAGTGTGAATGGTTGTCTGTGTCAGCCCTGTGATGACCTGGCGACTTGTCCAGGGTGTACCCTGCCTTTCGCCTGTAGTCAGCTGGGATAGGCTCCAGCTTGCCTGCGACCCTGTAGAACAGGATAAAGCGGCTAGAGATGGGATGGGATCAGTAATAAATTATCAGTCTCTTAAAATAGATCTAAAACAACCATTCAAACACAATCTCTAAAATAGGACTAAAAACAATCAAATATTCAGACACCCCTTAGCAGCCAAGCTCACAACAATTTGTGTTTGATATGCTTTTTTCCTAGAAGGATGAACTTATTTATTGAATTATTGCAACTCTCTTTCTTCTCAGTGCCAAGATTTCTGAGAGCGCAGAAGCCATCAACAAGTACGCTGTGGCCATTCCAGACCAGATAACTCCTCTGACTCAGGAGTTTCTCTCTAAGATGTCCCAGGAGGCTGAGCAACTGAAGGCACGTCTGCAGCAGGACATAAGCTCTGTGAAGAGCCAGCTGGAGCCGTACATTGAGGAACTGACGCTGGATATCCAGCGTCAGGTGGAACAGTGGAAGAAGGAAGTGACTCCCTACACAGATGCTCTGCATTCTGAGGCTCTGAGAGCTGCTCTACTCCAGAAGAGTGAGGAGCTGAGGATGAGTCTGGAGAAGAGCATGAGTGAGCTTCAGGCAAAGATGGAACCCCAAGCAGAGGAGCTGAAGCATAAACTGGAGCAGCACCTGCAGGACTTCCAGAAGAACATAGCCCCATTCTTCCAAAGCTTCCAAAGCCAGCTTGTCCAGAGCAGCCAGGAACTGCAGCTGAAGTTGGACCCTTATGCTCAAGACCTGAAAGCCCAACTCACTGCTCTCTGGGAGGCTTTTGAAAAGATCAGCCATTAAATCAGATCACATTTGCTGACCCGGTGACTCTCACTTTTGCATGAAAAAGACTTACAGTGTGTCACTTACATTTGCCTTTGTTCATTTGTCAGATGCTTCTATTTAAAATGACTTGCAAAGTGAAACAAAGCATAGTGTAAGCATACATCTGTTATGCATAATCAGGCTCTAATATGGACACTCATCAGTCACTGTAATGTCTTTTTTTCCACAAAAGTACTGTATGAAGAAATAAATACCAAACTAAAACATCTCTGGCTGTCTCTATATTTACAGTTCTATTAGATGTAAGAGATGAAGAACTTTATCACACGTACACTTGTGAAATTCTTCTCTGCATTTAACCCATCTGAAGCAGTGAACACACATGCACATTCACGTGAGCAATGAACACACACACACACACACACCCTGAGCAGTGGGCAGCCATGCTACAGCACCTAGGGAACAGTTAGGGGTTAGGTGCCTCGCTCAAGGACACCTCAGCCTAAGGCTGCCCCATGTTAACCTAACTGCATGTCTTTGAACTGTGGGGGAAACCAGGGCACCTGAAGGAAACCCACACAGACAACATGCAAACTCCACACAGGAAGGCCCCCATTGCCCACTGGGCTCGAACCCAGAACCTTCTTGCTGTGAGGCAACAGTGCTTACCACTACACCACCGTGCTGCCTCCAGATAAATAAACAAGACAAATGGAGGCCCAAGGCATCTTTTGCCACTAGCATTTATCTTACATTATTAAATAAAATGACACTAAAATATTTTCTTTTTTATTTCAATGAAACGAGAATGTTATGGTAAATTCATAAAACTCTACATGAGCATTTTCAGTATGTCACTATTTGCTTCCAGACATCACATTTTCAATGATGACAAGATTAATTGGAATAATAGCAAAGGTGGCTGTATCTTGAGTTATGGGTCTTTCCTGCCTCAGGCCATATATTACTGCTGTCACTTTGTAAATATTAATGATGACTTCTCAAAGCAAATCTCATTAGCCACTTTATCCTGTTCTACAGGGTCACAGGCAAGCTGGAGCCTATCCCAGCTGACTACAGGCGAAAGGTGGGGTATACGCTGGACAAGTCGCCAGGTCATCACAGGGCTGACACATAACCATTCACACTCACAGTCAATTTAGAGTCACCAGTTAACCTAACCTGCATGTCTTTGGACTGTGGGGGAAACCGGAGCACCTAGAGGAAACCCACAGGGAGAACATGCAAACTCCGCACAGAAAGGCCCTCGCCGGCCACGGGGCTCGAACCCGGACCTTCTTGCTGTGAGGCGACAGCGCTAACCACTACACCACCGTGCCGCCCGCAGAAAACATCATGCTGATTAAAAATTTAGATTATACCCGCAGATCGCGTTACATCCAAAAGCTGAAACACGCAGGCATTACAGATCCATATAATTTACCCACAAATGCAATTATTTATTATTTATTCTGTACACTGCTCTCTCTCTCTCTCTCTCTGTGTGTGTGTGCACGCACGCTGCACTGCACTTCATGCGTTCACTGCTTCAGATGGATTAAATGCAGAGGAGGAATTTCACTGTGCTTGAGTGTATGTGTGACAAAAATAAAGGCTTCTTCTTAATTTACCCACAAATGTATAAGTGGAAACTTGAAAGGTGTTTGGCAAACCAGCTACCGGATTTGGGACACTATGACATCATGAACTATTTAGTATTTGGGATTTCTAAATACACCGGAGGTGCTAAAGGCTTACAAAAGTACAGATGCCTACCATAATTTCAAGGCAGGTTTCATGCCAAAATGTTATGGGAAATTCCCAATAAAAAAAAACTTATTATGACAAAGGTAAGCTCAAACGTGAACTTCTAATAGTAATAAACAAGCCAGGGCCGAGATCTAGTATATTTTATGGTGTTTAGCAGAGTCTACATTGTCAGTACATAGCAAACATGCTGCTAGTCGAGCCAAGCATTAGGTCTAATAACGTAAATCATGTCCAAAGCCCAGATCCAGATCTACATTTTAATGTTACACAGAGCTTTCACACTAACCTGATATAAAATGTTCTCCACACATATGGGTGTGCTTTGTTGGCATCCAGTCTTCTTGTTTAACTGCAGCTTGCCATTTTTCTCATCTTTCTGGGTTCACTGGGAAGTTGTGAAAAGTTAAACCAGGTTTATCTCCACGTCTGTTATTACATCCAAAAGCACTGCAGGTCTCTGGCATTGTTCTTTTAGATGTACCTGTAACTTCTACAAGTTTATCTGTAGATCTACTGAATTTGGCTTACAATCACTTGCACACACTTGTGCTGGTTGTTGTCAAACACAACGCTTGGCCAGATAAACAAATCCACAGTTGCGATGACATCACATGAAAGGCCCCTATAACTCCATACTCACTAATGTGAAGTCGAGCCCATGCATTCTAAGGCTAAGATATCTAACTGCTAGCTAGAATTATTTAGTTATCAGCCCAGGAAAATGACGTCATCTAAACTTGCTCTATCTTTTTGCACTCATTTAGCAGGATTTCCTTTTCTTTTCCACTGGCTTTTAGCTGGTGAGAGAGCGGAGTCCGCCATGTTTGCCCATGCCAACATGTTTTGGTTAGAAGTAGGTCAAACACATGGTGGTCATGCGATATTGCTGCTCGCTTGATTCAGCAATTTTCGGAATCATAAATTGCGAGACGCATTTCATCTCGGCAAAACATTTACATATACGATATATGGTGTGTGCAGCATCACAACATCTTGAAACTCCAACAGCTATAGACATAGAACATTTTGCCCAGAATTCAACTTCATAGTCAGCACCTTTAAATATCAAAACAGAATTGATATTTTATCATTAGGTGTGCTGAGTGAATTTTGAAATTGCAGTCACGTTTGTTGTTGGATCATATTATATTTGAAACTAGCTGATGGCTCATGGACTTGAGCTATGTTCAGTTGAGTTGAGCTGAAATGTGTGATGTGGCATGTCTGACGGCTTAGTAAGCAGAGACAGCATGTAGCTGAGTTTTGAACTTTGCCTTCTTCATCATGACCCTCTTGCATATATAAGTCACTGAAACCTGCTCAACTCACACAGAGAGACACACCTAAGAGGTAAGGGGCTATTCACTAAATGATTAAATAGGATCTTATTTACACATTCAGAGAAACTAAGCATCATATATGTGTATATATGAGCACTGAACACTATGTATACATTTTACATAGATGTTAAATGTTCCTGCTTCTGTTTTACAGAAATCCTGAGTTATAGTCATGAGGAGCTTGATAGTTTTTGCTCTTGTTTTTATTGGTGAGTATTTTTTTTTTTTTTTAATTTTACCTTTATTCTGGTTGAGGAAAATTATGACTAACTAACCAATTCAATCAATATTCATTTATTTATTTTTTATTTATTGTAAAGGCTGCCAAGCCAATGTGATCTGGCAGGACCAAGCCAAACTAAGTATGGAAATGGTGAAAAATGCATTCTGGGATTACGTGGCCAAGGCAACTCAAACAACTGAAGACATTCTGCAGAAGATCAAGGAGTCTGAAATGGGACAAGAACTCAAGTGAGCAATATACAAAAAGGACTTGCATTATTTAATATTAAATTATTGGAAAAATGGTGTGTTCATCCATTCAGCAGTAGATATTCAGATTCACTTTGTCATTTCCATGAGCATTTACATACACAGAAAGAAACGAAAGCGTGTTTCTTGTCAGCATAATGCAGTGCAATAAAAAAGTTAAATTATCGATTAAAAAACTTTAATTAGGGGCGGCACGATGGTGTAGTGGTTAGCGCTGTCGCCTCACAGCAAGAAGGTCCGGGTTCGAGCCCCGTGGCCAGCGAGGACCTTTCTGTGTGGAGTTTGCATGTTCTCCCCGTGTCCGCGTGGGTTTCCTCCGGGTGCTCCGGTTTCCCCCACAGTCCAAAGACATGCAGGTTAGGTTAACTGGTGACTCTAAATTGACCGTAGGTGTGAGTGTGAATGGTTGTCTGTGTCAGCCCTGTGATGACCTGGCGACTTGTCCAGGGTGTACCCTGCCTTTCACCTGTAGTCAGCTGGGATAGGCTCCAGCTTGCCTGCGACCCTGTAGAACAGGATAAAGCGGCTAGAGATGGGATGGGATCAGTAATAAATTATCAGTCTCTTAAAATAGATCTAAAACAACCATTCAAACACAATCTCTAAAATAGGACTAAAAACAATCAAATATTCAGACACCCCTTAGCAGCCAAGCTCACAACAATTTGTGTTTGATATGCTTTTTTCCTAGAAGGATGAACTTATTTATTGAATTATTGCAACTCTCTTTCTTCTCAGTGCCAAGATTTCTGAGAGCGCAGAAGCCATCAACAAGTACGCTGTGGCCATTCCAGACCAGATAACTCCTCTGACTCAGGAGTTTCTCTCTAAGATGTCCCAGGAGGCTGAGCAACTGAAGGCACGTCTGCAGCAAGACATAAGCTCTGTGAAGAGCCAGCTGGAGCCGTACATTGAGGAACTGACGCTGGATATCCAGCGTCAGGTGGAACAGTGGAAGAAGGAAGTGACTCCCTACACAGATGCTCTGCATTCTGAGGCTCTGAGAGCTGCTCTACTCCAGAAGAGTGAGGAGCTGAGGATGAGTCTGGAGAAGAGCATGAGTGAGCTTCAGGCAAAGATGGAACCCCAAGCAGAGGAGCTGAAGCATAAACTGGAGCAGCACCTGCAGGACTTCCAGAAGAACATAGCCCCATTCTTCCAAAGCTTCCAAAGCCAGCTTGTCCAGAGCAGCCAGGAACTGCAGCTGAAGTTGGACCCTTATGCTCAAGACCTGAAAGCCCAACTCACTGCTCTCTGGGAGGCTTTTGAAAAGATCAGCCATTAAATCAGATCACATTTGCTGACCCGGTGACTCTCACTTTTGCATGAAAAAGACTTACAGTGTGTCACTTACATTTGCCTTTGTTCATTTGTCAGATGCTTCTATTTAAAATGACTTGCAAAGTGAAACAAAGCATAGTGTAAGCATACATCTGTTATGCATAATCAGGCTCTAATATGGACACTCATCAGTCACTGTAATGTCTTTTTTTCCACAAAAGTACTGTATGAAGAAATAAATACCAAACTAAAACATCTCTGGCTGTCTCTATATTTACAGTTCTATTAGATGTAAGAGATGAAGAACTTTATCACACGTACACTTGTGAAATTCTTCTCTGCATTTAACCCATCTGAAGCAGTGAACACACATGCACATTCACGTGAGCAATGAACACACACACACACACACCCTGAGCAGTGGGCAGCCATGCTACAGCACCTAGGGAACAGTTAGGGGTTAGGTGCCTCGCTCAAGGACACCTCAGCCTAAGGCTGCCCCATGTTAACCTAACTGCATGTCTTTGAACTGTGGGGGAAACCAGGGCACCTGAAGGAAACCCACACAGACAACATGCAAACTCCACACAGGAAGGCCCCCATTGCCCACTGGGCTCGAACCCAGAACCTTCTTGCTGTGAGGCAACAGTGCTTACCACTACACCACCGTGCTGCCTCCAGATAAATAAACAAGACAAATGGAGGCCCAAGGCATCTTTTGCCACTAGCATTTATCTTACATTATTAAATAAAATGACACTAAAATATTTTCTTTTTTATTTCAGTGAAACAAGAATGATATGATAAATTCATAAAACTCTACATGAGCATTTTCAGTATGTCACTATTTGCTTCCAGACATCACATTTTCAATGATGACAAGATTAATTGGAATAATAGCAAAGGTGGCTGTATCTTGAGTTATGGGTCTTTCCTGCCTCAGGCCATATATTACTGCTGTCACTTTGTAAATATTAATGATGACTTCTCAAAGCAAATCTCATTAGCCAATTTATCCTGTTCTACAGGGTCACAGGCAAGCTGGAGCCTATCCCAGCTGACTACAGGCGAAAGGTGGGGTATACGCTGGACAAGTCGCCAGGTCATCACAGGGCTGACACATAACCATTCACACTCACAGTCAATTTAGAGTCACCAGTTAACCTAACCTGCATGTCTTTGGACTGTGGGGGAAACCGGAGCACCTAGAGGAAACCCACAGGGAGAACATGCAAACTCCGCACAGAAAGGCCCTCGCCGGCCACGGGGCTCGAACCCGGACCTTCTTGCTGTGAGGCGACAGCGCTAACCACTACACCACCGTGCCGCCCGCAGAAAACATCACACTGATTAAAAATTTAGATTATACCCGCAGATCGCGTTACATCCAAAAGCTGAACCACGCAGGCATTACAGATCCATATAATTTACCCACAAATGCAATTATTTATTATTTATTCTGTACACTGCTCTCTCTCTCTCTCTCTCTCTCTCTCTCTCTGTGTGTGTGCACGCACGCTGCACTGCACTTCATGCGTTCACTGCTTCAGATGGATTAAATGCAGAGGAGGAATTTCACTGTGCTTGAGTGTATGTGTGACAAAAATAAAGGCTTCTTCTTAATTTACCCACAAATGTATAAGTGGAAACTTGAAAGGTGTTTGGCAAACCAGCTACCGGATTTGGGACACTACGACATCATGAACTATTTAGTATTTGGGATTTCTAAATACACCGGAGGTGCTAAAGGCTTACAAAAGTACAGATGCCTACCATAATTTCAAGGCAGGTTTCATGCCAAAATGTTATGGGAAATTCCCAATAAAAAAAAACTTATTATGACAAAGGTAAGCTCAAACGTGAACTTCTAATAGTAATAAACAAGCCAGGGCCGAGATCTAGTATATTTTATGGTGTTTAGCAGAGTCTACATTGTCAGTACATAGCAAACATGCTGCTAGTCGAGCCAAGCATTAGGTCTAATAACGTAAATCATGTCCAAAGCCCAGATCCAGATCTACATTTTAATGTTACACAGAGCTTTCACACTAACCTGATATAAAATGTTCTCCACACATATGGGTGTGCTTTGTTGGCATCCAGTCTTCTTGTTTAACTGCAGCTTGCCATTTTTCTCATCTTTCTGGGTTCACTGGGAAGTTGTGAAAAGTTAAACCAGGTTTATCTCCACGTCTGTTATTACATCCAAAAGCACTGCAGGTCTCTGGCATTGTTCTTTTAGATGTACCTGTAACTTCTACAAGTTTATCTGTAGATCTACTGAATTTGGCTTACAATCACTTGCACACACTTGTGCTGGTTGTTGTCAAACACAAAGCTTGGCCAGATAAACAAATCCACGGTTGCGATGACATCACATGAAAGGCCCCTATAACTCCATACTCACTAATGTGAAGTCGAGCCCATGCATTCTAAGGCTAAGATATCTAACCGCTAGCTAGAATTATTTAGTTATCAGCCCAGGAAAATGACGTCATCTAACCTTGCTCTATCTTGTATTTGCACTCATTTAGCAGGATTTCCTTTTCTTTTCCACTGGCTTTTAGCTGGTGAGAGAGCGGAGTCCGCCATGTTTGCCCATGCCAACATGTTTTGGTTAGAAGTAGGTCAAACACATGGTGGTCATGCGATATTGCTGCTCGCTTGATTCAGCAATTTTCGGAATCATAAATTGCGAGACGCATTTCATCTCGGCAAAACATTTACATATACGATATACGGTGTGTGCAGCATCACAACATCTTGAAACTCCAACAGCTATAGACATAGAACATTTTGCCCAGAATTCAACTTCATAGTCAGCACCTTTAAATATCAAAACAGAATTGATATTTTATCATTAAGTGTGCTGAGTGAATTTTGAAATTGCAGTCACGTTTGTTGTTGGACCATATTATATTTGAAACTAGCTGATGGCTCATGGACTTGAGCTATGTTCAGTTGAGTTGAGCTGAAATGTGTGATGTGGCATGTCTGACGGCTTAGTAAGCAGAGACAGCATGTAGCTGAGTTTTGAACTTTGCCTTCTTCATCATGACCCTCTTGCATATATAAGTCACTGAAACCTGCTCAACTCACACAGAGAGACACACCTAAGAGGTAAGGGGCTATTCACTAAATGATTAAATAGGATCTTATTTACACATTCAGAGAAACTAAGCATCATATATGTGTATATATGAGCACTGAACACTATGTATACATTTTACATAGATGTTAAATGTTCCTGCTTCTGTTTTACAGAAATCCTGAGTTATAGTCATGAGGAGCTTGATAGTTTTTGCTCTTGTTTTTATTGGTGAGTATTTTTTTATTTATTTATTTTTTTTTTACCTTTATTCTGGTTGAGGAAAATTATGACTAACTAACCAATTCAATCAATATTCATTTATTTATTTTTTATTTATTGTAAAGGCTGCCAAGCCAATGTGATCTGGCAGGACCAAGCCAAACTAAGTATGGAAATGGTGAAAAATGCATTCTGGGATTACGTGGCCAAGGCAACTCAAACAACTGAAGACATTCTGCAGAAGATCAAGGAGTCTGAAATGGGACAAGAACTCAAGTGAGCAATATACAAAAAGGACTTGCATTATTTAATATTAAATTATTGGAAAAATGGTGTGTTCATCCATTCAGCAGTAGATATTCCGATTCACTTTGTCATTTCCATGAGCATTTACATACACAGAAAGAAACGAAAGCGTGTTTCTTGTCAGCATAATGCAGTGCAATAAAAAAGTTAAATTATCGATTAAAAAACTTTAATTAGGGGCGGCACGATGGTGTAGTGGTTAGCGCTGTCGCCTCACAGCAAGAAGGTCCGGGTTCGAGCCCCGTGGCCAGCGAGGACCTTTCTGTGTGGAGTTTGCATGTTCTCCCCGTGTCCGCGTGGGTTTCCTCCGGGTGCTCCGGTTTCCCCCACAGTCCAAAGACATGCAGGTTAGGTTAACTGGTGACTCTAAATTGACCGTAGGTGTGAGTGTGAATGGTTGTCTGTGTCAGCCCTGTGATGACCTGGCGACTTGTCCAGGGTGTACCCTGCCTTTCACCTGTAGTCAGCTGGGATAGGCTCCAGCTTGCCTGCGACCCTGTAGAACAGGATAAAGCGGCTAGAGATGGGATGGGATCAGTAATAAATTATCAGTCTCTTAAAATAGATCTAAAACAACCATTCAAACACAATCTCTAAAATAGGACTAAAAACAATCAAATATTCAGACACCCCTTAGCAGCCAAGCTCACAACAATTTGTGTTTGATATGCTTTTTTCCTAGAAGGATGAACTTATTTATTGAATTATTGCAACTCTCTTTCTTCTCAGTGCCAAGATTTCTGAGAGCGCAGAAGCCATCAACAAGTACGCTGTGGCCATTCCAGACCAGATAACTCCTCTGACTCAGGAGTTTCTCTCTAAGATGTCCCAGGAGGCTGAGCAACTGAAGGCACGTCTGCAGCAGGACATAAGCTCTGTGAAGAGCCAGCTGGAGCCGTACATTGAGGAACTGACGCTGGATATCCAGCGTCAGGTGGAACAGTGGAAGAAGGAAGTGACTCCCTACACAGATGCTCTGCATTCTGAGGCTCTGAGAGCTGCTCTACTCCAGAAGAGTGAGGAGCTGAGGATGAGTCTGGAGAAGAGCATGAGTGAGCTTCAGGCAAAGATGGAACCCCAAGCAGAGGAGCTGAAGCATAAACTGGAGCAGCACCTGCAGGACTTCCAGAAGAACATAGCCCCATTCTTCCAAAGCTTCCAAAGCCAGCTTGTCCAGAGCAGCCAGGAACTGCAGCTGAAGTTGGACCCTTATGCTCAAGACCTGAAAGCCCAACTCACTGCTCTCTGGGAGGCTTTTGAAAAGATCAGCCATTAAATCAGATCACATTTGCTGACCCGGTGACTCTCACTTTTGCATGAAAACGACTTACAGTGTGTCACTTACATTTGCCTTTGTTCATTTGTCAGATGCTTCTATTTAAAATGACTTGCAAAGTGAAACAAAGCATAGTGTAAGCATACATCTGTTATGCATAATCAGGCTCTAATATAGACACTCATCAGTCACTGTAATGTCTTTTTTTCCACAAAAGTACTGTATGAAGAAATAAATACCAAACTAAAACATCTCTGGCTGTCTCTATATTTACAGTTCTATTAGATGTAAGAGATGAAGAACTTTATCACACGTACACTTGTGAAATTCTTCTCTGCATTTAACCCATCTGAAGCAGTGAACACACATGCACATTCACGTGAGCAATGAACACACACACACACACACACACCCTGAGCAGTGGGCAGCCATGCTACAGCACCTAGGGAACAGTTAGGGGTTAGGTGCCTCGCTCAAGGACACCTCAGCCTAAGGCTGCCCCATGTTAACCTAACTACATGTCTTTGAACTGTGGGGGAAACCAGGGTACCTGAAGGAAACCCACACAGACAACATGCAAACTCCACACAGGAAGGCCCCCATTGCCCACTGGGCTCGAACCCAGAACCTTCTTGCTGTGAAGCAACAGTGCTTACCACTACACCACCGTGCTGCCTCCAGATAAATAAACAAGACAAATGGAGGCCCAAGGCATCTTTTGCCACTAGCATTTATCTTACATTATTAAATAAAATGACACTAAAATATTTTCTTTTTTATTTCAATGAAACGAGAATGTTATGATAAATTCATAAAACTCTACATGAGCATTTTCAGTATGTCACTATTTGCTTCCAGACATCACATTTTCAATGATGACAAGATTAATTGGAATAATAGCAAAGGTGGCTGTATCTTGAGTTATGGGTCTTTCCTGCCTCAGGCCATATATTACTGCTGTCACTTTGTAAATATTAATGATGACTTCTCAAAGCAAATCTCATTAGCCACTTTATCCTGTTCTACAGGGTCACAGGCAAGCTGGAGCCTATCCCAGCTGACTACAGGCGAAAGGTGGGGTATACGCTGGACAAGTCGCCAGGTCATCACAGGGCTGACACATAACCATTCACACTCACAGTCAATTTAGAGTCACCAGTTAACCTAACCTGCATGTCTTTGGACTGTGGGGGAAACCGGAGCACCTAGAGGAAACCCACAGGGAGAACATGCAAACTCCGCACAGAAAGGCCCTCGTTGGCCATGGGGCTCGAACCCGGACCTTCTTGCTGTGAGGCGACAGCGCTAACTACTACACCACCATGCCACCCACCTCAAAGCAAATAAAGTTTGGTATTCCACAAGACTTTGTTCTTGACCCACTACTCTTTCCCCTATATATTGTTTGCTACCTCTGGGGCCAATTATTCATAAATATGGTGTTAGTTTCCAATGCTATGAGATGCTGACCTCTTCTGCTCCTCAGACCTGCCTGATCCATCCTGATGCCCTACGTCTGGCTGGAGTCTCATCACATCGCTCCTGTAGAGGACGGCCCAATATGGACAGTCAAAAGTCGCACTTGGAAGACGGCTCTGGACATTTACAGTAATACATTTATGTCTGAGGACTATAGTTGACTTGCTAACTTGAGGACTGCAGCTGTCATGAGCAGTTTTGCACTCAAGTTTCCATCAGTGAACGGTTTATAACTTCAATAAAAAAGACTTCATGTTAAACTATAATGAATTTCCTGGTTACACAGTGTAATGCTTTTATCGAAGGGTGGAGCACAGAGGACGGCAGGACAGAGATCAGGTTTGAAACCAGGGGTTTTATTGCCACACTTTTCAGTGAACAAACTCGTATTACACACAGACACACACACACGACCAGCGTCTGGTTTGGGGATGAGCTCCTCTGCTCTATGCTCTCCCTCCTTAAGTAGGGCGTGGTCACTGGGAAGACACACACAAAGGTTAATTGACATCAGGTGTAGTGATTCTGCCACTTACCTTCCCTGACTCTGCCCTCCTGTCATAGACCGATGCTTGACCAGGCCCCCGCTGCCACATACCCCCACCGCCCGACTCAGGCCGGGCGGCTGTCCGGCCTGCAGCCGACTCCCCCCCCCTTGATGGGAGAGGAAGTCCACCACGACCATCTGCGCCCCCGGCCTGTGGACCACCTTGAAATTAAAGGGTTGGAGTGCCAGATACCAACGGGTGATCCGCGTGTTGGCATCCTTCATGTGGTGGAGCCACTGGAGGGGCGCGTGGTCCAAACAGAGGGTGAAAGGGCACCCCAGCAGGTAGTAACAGAGGGTGAGGACTGCCCACTTGATTGCCAGACACTCTTTCTATTGTGCTGTAGCGCCCCTCACGCACCGACAGCTTCCTGCTGATGTATAGGACTGGGCGGTCCTCCCCCTCCACCTCCTGGGACAAAACAGCCCCCAGCCCTCTGTCCGATGCATCTGTCTGTAATATAAAGGGGAGAGAAAAGTCAGGGGAGTGTAAAAGTGGCCCCCCACACAGTGCGGCCTTTACCTCAGAAAAGCCCGCTGGCATTGCTCCGTCCACTGGACCAGATCTGGTGCCCCCTCTTTAGTGAGATCAGTCAGCGTGCTGGTGACGTCCGAATAATTAGGTATAACCTCCGATAATAGCCAGCCAGCCCCAGGAACTGTCTCACCCCCTTTTTGGTCTTGGGCCTCGGGCAGGCCGCAATTGCTGCGGTCTTGTTAATTTGGGGACGCACCTGCCCGTTGCCCAAGTGGAAGCCCAGATACCGTACTTCCACCCGCCCAATCGCACACTTCTTCGGGTTGGCTGTGAGACCCGCTCGCCTCAGCGACCTAAGGATGGCCCTCAGATGTTCGAGATGCCTCAGCCAGTCATTACTATAGATGATAATATCATCGAGGTAGGTGGCCGCATAGGTGGCGTGGGGGCGGAGGACCCGGTCCATCAGCCGCTGAAACGTAGCAGGCGCCCCAAACAGCCCGAACGGAAGTGTGACGAATTGGTGTAAACCGAACGGTGTGGAAAAGGCCGTTTTTTCTCGGGATAGTGGAGTCAAGGGGATCTACCAGTATCCCTTTGTTAAATCCAGTGTCGAATAAAAGCGAGCAGTGCCTAGTCGATCGAGCAACTCATCAATACGAGGCATTGGGTACGCGTCGAATTTAGACACCGCATTGACTTTTCTATAGTCCACACAGAACCGGACCGACCCATCGGCCTTGGATACCAAGACCACCGGGCTGCTCCAGTCACTGTGGGACTCCTCGACAATGCCCATTTTGAGCATGGCCTTGAGTTCTTCCTGAACCACTTTTTTCTTGTGTTCGGGTAGCCTGTAAGGGCGGCTACGCACTACCACCCCCAGGGGCATCTCAATGTGGTGCTCTATGAGGTTGGTGCGGCCGGGCAGGGGCGAGAACACGTCCGAAAACTCGGTCTGCAACTGGGTGACCTCCACGAGTTGGGTCGGGGAGAGGTGGTCTCCACAGGGGACCGGAGAGGTATGCATGTCAATGCGCCTTTTTGAACCTCCGGCCCCAGCTCCGCCTTCTCCGGAACCACTGACACCAATGCTACAGGGACCTCCTCGTTCCAGAGTTTGAGTAGATTGAGGTGGTAAATCTGTAGCGCCCCACCCCTGTCCATTCGCCTCACCTCATAGTCGACGTCCCCGACTCGCCGTGTGACCTCGAAGGGTCCTTGCCACTTATTATACAATTTAGAGTTCGATGTGGGCAACAGTACGAGTAGTTTATCTCCCGGTGCGAACTATCTAAGGTGTGTACCCTTGTCATACAGGCGGGTTTGCCATTCTTGGGCCTGCCGCAAATTCTCCTGGGTTAGGTGCATGAGTGTGTGGAGTTTTGCGCGCAGGTCAATAACGTATTGAATTTCGTTTTTACTTGGTGAAGGTCCCTCCTCCCAATTTTCTCGCAACACATCTAAAATGCCGCGCGGCTTACGCCCATATAATAATTCAAACGGGGAGAACCCCGTGGAGGCTTGGGGGACCTCTCGCACTGCAAATAACAAGGGTTTGAGCCATTTATCCCAGTTACGTGCGTCCTCACTTACGAAGTTTTTAATTATGTTCTTGAGGGTGCGAATAAACCATTCAACTAACCCGTCCGTTTGTGGGTGATACACGCTGGTGCGGATCGGCTTAATACCCAATAACCCATACAGTTCGTTCAGTGTTCGTGACATAAACGAGGTGCCTTGATCAGTCAGAATCTCTTTCGGGATTCCAACTCGGGAGATGACGCGGAAGAGTGCCTCCACAATACTGCGTGCTGAGATATTGCGAAGAGGCACGGCTTCCGGGTATCTCGTTGCATAGTCCACCAGAACTAATATAAAGCGGTACCCTCGTGTTGACCGATCTAATGGCCCGACGAGATCCATCCCAATTCTTTCGAACGGGGTCTCGATTAACGGTAGAGGGCGCAAAGGCGCTTTTGGAATGGCCGCTGGATTTACTAACTGGCATTCGCGGCATGCCGTACACCACCTACGGACATCACCGCGAATCCCCGGCCAATAGAATCAGGCCATTATTCAGACTAGTGTCTTATCCTGCCCTAGGTGTCCAGCCATGGGATTAAAGTGAGCCGCCTGGAATACCAATTCCCGGCGGCTCTTCGGAATTAAAAGCTGCGTGACTCATTCTTTAGTTTGAGTGTCCTGCGTCACTCGATATAATCTATCCTTCATAATTGCGAAGTACAGGAAGGACGGGGTGGCGTTTGGCTGAAGCGTTTGACCATCGATTACTCTCACTTGGTCAAACGAATGCCACAGAGTCTCGTCCCACGACTGCTCTAATGGGAAATCCGCGAGGGATTCTCCAACAGAGAGAGGAGGGGCCGGCGGCTCCTCACTCTGACGCGGAGATGACGTAGACGGCTCTGCGACAGCTGCTCCCACCAAAGTGGCACCGGGACCTCCCCCTGTTAAATGGCAGGACCCACTCTTCACTAAGTGTATCATTAAATCCCGAAATCCCGGCCAATCAGTCCCCAAAATTATAGAGTGGGTAAGGCGAGGATTAACTACCGCCTTCACTACAAATTTTTCCCCTCGGAAAAAAATGTGGACCGACACCAAAGGGTAGCTGTGAATGTCCCCGTGCACACACAACACCTTCACCCCCTGTGCTCCCCCCAATGCCTCGTTTTGCACCAGGCTTTGGTGAATTGAGGTCTGATTACAACCAGAATCCACCAACGCCTGATATGTATCCCCTTGAATACTCACCGGTATGCAATACACTCCGGCCCGATTGAGGGCGGCTCCTGGCGCGTCAGGGATCCAAACCACTGCACCCACCTCCATTACCGTGCACTGTTGTTGGAGGTGGCCCGGCTCCCCACAGCGCCAGCAAACCGGTCTGGGCTTCCTCTCCACACCGGTGTTCTGGGGCTCACTCACCTGAGGGGGGGGGAGAGACAGACACAGAAGGGAGAAACGGGAGGGCACTGTGGGTGCGGCGGGCCGGCACAGGTGGCACCAGCCCCCACCTCCACGGTGGGGGAATGGGGCGAGGACGAGACACAGGAGGAGAGGGAGAGAGAGCGAGAGAAGAGGAGAGGAGAGGAGAGGCTGTCTGCTGTCCTGCCGCCAGGACAGCCACCATATGGTCCTCCGCCAGCTCGATTGCCTGATCCAGCGACGCCGGGCGGTGGCACTGGACCCACTCCGCGGTTCCTGCTGGCAAGCGTGCGACGAATTGCTCCAGTACCACCTGGTCGATGATCCCCTCGGCGTCGTGGTTGTCGGCCCTCAACCACCGCCAGCAGGCATCCCGGAGTTGCTGGCCAAACGCGAACGGCCGGCCGACTTCCTCCAAGTGCAAAGCGTGAAAGCGCTCACGCTGCTGCTCCGGGGTGTGCCCCACACGCTGGAGGACGGCCCGGCGAAGGTCCGCATAGGCCAGCCGGCGGTTGGTGGGGAGTTGTAGAGCGGCCAGCTGCGCCTCTCCCGTTAGCAGGGGGAGGAGGCGCACCGCGCGCTGCTCCATCGGCCACCCCGAGGTCTCCGCGACTTGCTCGAAGAGCGTGATGAATGCCTTGGGGTCATCCTGCGGGCCCATCTTTGTTAGGGTGAGGGGGGACGGGCCCGCGGTGGGAGCGTTGGTGGACCCCGCCGACGCAAGGAGGTGCCGGAACGCCTGACGATCTTCTTGCTGGGCCAACACCAGGGCCTCGAACCGCTGTTCCTGCTCCTTTCGGAGGGTGACTAGCGCCTGGTGCTGGCTTTGCTGGGCCGTGGCGAGGGCGTGGACCAGTTCGGCGAACAGGGAGGACTCCATGGGGCTGTTCGGTTGCTGCGCTCCAGTCCTGGGTTTCGGCACCACTGTAACGCTTTTATCGAAGGGTGGAGCACAGAGGACGGCAGGACAGAGATCAGGTTTGAAACCAGGGGTTTTATTGCCACACTTTTCAGTGAACAAACTCGTATTACACACAGACACACACACACGACCGGCGTCTGGTTCGGGGATGAGCTCCTCTGCTCTATGCTCTCCCTCCTTAAGTAGGGCGCGGTCACTGGGAAGACACACACAAACACAGGTTAATTGACATCAGGTGTAGTGATTCTGCCACTTACCTTCCCTGACTCTGCCCTCCTGTCACAGACCGGCGCTTGACCATGCCCCCGCTGCCACACACAGTTATACTTTGTGACTATATAGAACACAGTTATAGAAGTGAGTTATTAATAATCACGCAATCTGTTATCACCCAGATGATGATGGGTTCCCTTTTGAGTCTGGTTCCTCTCGAGGTTTCTTCCTCATGTCATCTGAGGGAGTTTTTTCTTGCCACCATCACCACAGGCTTGTTCATTGGGGACAAAATTAGTTCATGTTTAAAGCCTTCAATTTTCTGTAAAGCTGCTTTGCGACAATGTCTCTTGTTAATAGCACTATACAAATAATCTGAGTTGATGACTTGACTATGCTGATGACACGGTTACTGTATTGTGCAAAAGGCACAACAAATGTTTGCATATTTTTTCTCAAAGATGTTTGTTTTATTTGTGGCACAGTGGCCTCATAACATCAGTGTGTTCTGGGTTCAAACCTCATGGCTGACTGCAGAGTTTGCATGTTCTCATGCTGCGTAGGTTTCTACTGGGCTCCCACAGTCCAAAGATGTGAATTAGGTCAACTGACTACTCTAAATTGCCTGTAGGTGTGAATGGTTGTTTGTCCTCGTGTTAGCCCTGACATAGATTGGTGATCTGCCCAGGGTGTACCCTGCCTCTCACATGAAGTCAGCTAGGATTGGCTCTAGCCCCCTGTAACCATGATAAATAAGTGGTAAGGATGGATTTTTTTTAAATGTCTGCATTAGTATGTGAGCAGAAAAACTGCAAAATTCCAAACATTCATTTCCCACAAAAATGATAATGTCACTGAAAAAAAAACACTTTTAGTAAAAAGCAAGGAACAGAAGCAAGTGTGATAGCCAAAGTGTCCAGATGAACTGTGGCAGGTTCTCCATGATGCCTGGAAAAACTTCTCAACCAGTATCCTAATAAATTTGCACAAATGTGGTCACATCATATATTGACTAGCTTTTTTTTATGTTAACTGCTCTTTATAGTCCATTTTATGAGTAGAATTTATTCATTTCATTATTTTTAAAGCCACCATTATGAAAGAGAATTTCTTTACATGTGCCCAAGATGTTTTCACAATGTTGTATCTTTGGACTGTGGGAGCCCAGTAGAAACCTACGCAGCACGAGAACATGCAAGCTAAGCCAGATGATCAAATCAGACAACGGTGACAGCTGTTCAAAGCCCCACAAAGCTGCCCGATATGATTGGAGTGGTGGGCAAAGCTGTTGGCACTCGGACTGTGGACATTCAGAACTTTAACCACAAAATGGTTGTTATCTTGGAGCAGCTTTCAGCTTTGCAAGGAATACGTTTTTCGGAGATCAATGGACGGAATGGACAGATATGGACGAGCGGTGAGGACGTGCAAAGTCTGCGTCTGGAAAGACCAAACAATTCATATCTTATTGACATTCGGCTCCCGTAGACAGCACCGGCCTTGGTTCAGGTCATTGCTGAGACAACATTTCCCCCTGAAGGTCACTGCCGGGAGACACTCTCGCATTCCTCGCATTCCTTCTCTAACTTTCCGCGGTCGCCATTTTTACCCCCAGTGTAACAAGCGGGTGCGTGACCAGCGCCTTCATGGCTGCAGGAGCGGACGGCTGCTTGCTTGCGCTGGATTACCTCCCCCCCTCCCCCGCCCCCCCCTTACCCCCTACCCCTGATTCCCCCCCTCAAGTCTCATGTTTAAAGTGTACTTGTGTTGTTGTTTGTGTTATTGTGTGCTTGTGCGGAGGTTTTTAAATGCTCCCACACTGTACTCCTGACAGGAGCATGGGGGGGTTCTTTTTCCCTCATCTTTCCTCATGTTACTACTGTGTTTCTTTTCTTTTATCCCTGTCTTCCTGTCCTGTTCCCCCTCTGTAAGGACAGGTTGATGGTCAATTTCACTGGTAACAGTGACAATAAAGAGTTCATTCATTCATTCATTCATTCATTCATGACAGACATGAGCTGAATAAAATTTAGGACGTTAAACATTGGATGCTGAGTGTGATTAACTCCAGTCTCTCCTTCAAAGCTCATGTAAATAACATTACTCAGAAAGATTTTTACACCTCAGAAATACCATTAAGAAGTATAATGTTGCCCTGTGATGACCTGGCGACTTGTCCAGGGTGTACCCCGCCTTTCGCCTGTAGTCAGCTGGGATAGGCTCCAGCTTGCCTGCAACCCTGTAGAACAGGATAAAGCGGCTTGATATAATGAGATGAGATGAGATGAGATGAGATGAGAAGTATAATGTTGCAGAAAAACTAGTTCATATTTTTGTTACATCTAGACAAAACTTTTGTAACTCCTCACTTTCTGGATGTTCCAGTAGGGACATAAAAGCTACAGTCAGTCCAGAATGCAGCAACCCTTACTAGAATCATAAAACTTGACCATGTCACCCCTATCTTATCCACACTGTATTGGGTCTCAGCAAAATTTCACATCGATTATAAAATATGACTAATGGTCCCTAAAACCCTAAATGGTCTCATCCCACATTACCTGAGTGACGTTTTATTCTGTTACGTTCCCACATGTATGCTTCAGTCAAAAGGCTCTTTATTAGTGCCTAGCATAGTACTAAATACCTTGCTGACACTCAGATTTGTTTAAGGTAGGACACTTTATGTCCCTTTTAGTTGTGCTGTCATAGTTAGGCCTACCAGAGTCCTTAATCTGATTGCAATTTCAACCCTTTAAACCACTGTAGGACAGTGGTGGCTCACTGGTTACGGCTCTGTATTACAGATCAGAAGTCCCACTGTTGGGCCAAGACTCTTAACCCTATCTATTCCAGGGACATTGTATCATGGCTGACCCTGTGCTGTGCCCCTTACTTCCTACCAAGCTGTGATATGCAAAAAAAAGAATTTCACTGTGCTGTAATAGATATGTAACAAATAAAGGCTTCTCTCTCTCTCTAGGTCAAGCACATATCTCAAAAATGTGTTTCTCTCTCACTCCGTATTACACGTTACTACTGCTACCGACCTGAGCCGGAGTCCTTAGTAGTGTCTGCCATGTGTTGCAAAAAAGCAACCATACTGCTTACCAGATCGCTAAATTTCATTGAAGAAGATAGCTACAACTAACTATAAATAAGCAAAATGGCTGGTGCTAGGGCGGCACGGTGGTGTGGTGGTTAGCGCTGTCGCCTCACAGCAAGAAGGTCCGGGTTCAAGCCCCGTGGCTGGGGAGGGCCTTTCTATGTGGAGTTTGCATGTTGTCTGTGTGGGTTTCCTCCGGGTGCTCTGGTTTCCCCCACAGTCCAAAGACATGCAGGTTAGGCTAACTGGTGACTCTAAATTGACCGTAGGTGTGAATGTGAGTGTGAATGCTTGTCTGTGTCTGTGTGTCAGCCCTGTGATGACCTGGCGACTTGTCCAGGGTGTACCCTGCCTTTTGCCCATAGTCAGCTGGGATAGGCTCCAGCTTGCCTGCAACCCTGTAGAACAGGATAAAGTGGCTAGAGATAATGAGATGAGATGACTGGTGCTGATATATTTAACATGTCAGTCATTTTCATTAACTGCTTCAGTAATTAGTAGTTGGTTACAAGGTTCTGACCCTTTGCAAGTTCTCCCAATCATCATATGGAGAAATTGTGTGTCTGGGCAGGACAAGCAGAAAGTCATGGTCTGATACGCATTTAGATATTTTTTTTCTATGCAAAACTTAATTCAGTTCAATTTTCTTTGTGCTTTTAACAATGAACATTTTCACAAAGCAGCTTTAGAGAAATTCCGGGTATAAATTTCAGGTGTAAATTCCAGGTTTAAATGTCAAATTTATAATTTTAACCATAATGAGCATGCCAGAGATGATGGTGATAAGAAAAAAACTCCCTGTATATGATATTGCCAAAAAATGGATCAGGCAGGTCTGGAGAGCCGAATGGTTTAGGTTCAATGGTATCTCAGTAGTAGGTGTAGCTCAATAGAGAAACTGAGAAAGAGCGACAGAAACACAGGGACTGCCCATTGTCATGTAATGGTTAAGAACAGTATACATTGTGTGTTGAGTGCAAACAGGGTGGAACGATTTCCTTGATGTGGGTGGAGTACAGAAGTATGGTAGGCGGGAGATAATGTTCACACACAAGTTTATTTAAGCTTTTCAGCTTCACTTGCTTAACTCTAGGACACACGCACGTACACACACAGAGTCGTGTTCTGGTCCCGGGGCTCTCTTCTCTGCTCTCGCCCTCCTTTTATGCTCCACCATCACTGCAACACACACACATACGTTGATTGACAACAGGTATAACAACTTGGCCACTCACCTTCCCCGACCCTGCCCTCCATTCACAAACTGACGCTTGGCCACGCCCCCGCTGCCACATACCCCCACCACCCGACTCAGGCCGGGGAGCCGTCCGGCCTGCAGCGGACTCCCCCCCACCGATGGGACAGGAAGTCTGCCACCACCATCTGCGCCCCTGGCCTGTGGACCACCTCAAATTTAAATGGCTGGAGGGTGAGAAACCAACGGGTGATCCGCGTGTTGGCATCCTTCATGTGGTGGAGCCACTGGAGGGGCGCGTGGTCCGAACAGAGGGTGAAAGGGCGTCCAACAGGTAGTATCGGAGGGCGAGGACCTCCGATAGAGAAACAGAGAAAAATCCAAGATCCTTGAAAAAGCTGTGGCACAGCAGTTATGCTTATATTTATATAGGAATAACATCCATGAAATGTATCAGTCAGGATTTAGACCTCATCATAGCACAGAGACAGCACTGGTTAAAGTAGTAAACGACCTACTGTTGGCGTCTGATCAGGGCTGTGTCTCGCTACTTGTGTTGCTTGACCTTAGTGCAGCTTTTAATACCACTGAACATTCCATTCTTCTGGAGAGACTAGAAAATGTTGTGGGAGTTAAGGGAATGGTCATCTCCTGGCTCAGCTCTTATTTAATTGATCGCTATCAGTATGTTGATGTAAATGGTGATTTTTCTAGACATACTGAGGTAAAGTTTGGTGTTCCACAAGGTTCTGTCTTGGGTTCACCACTTTTTTCTTTATATATGTTACCTCTGGGTGATATTATTCATAAACATTGTATTAGTTTCCACTGTTATGCTGATGACACACAGTTGTATGTTTCTGCAAAACCTGATGAGAGACACCAGCTTAATAGAATTGAGGAATGTGTGAAGGACATTAGACACTGGATCCTTATTAACTTCCTTCTGCTTAACTCTGACAAGACTGAAGTACTTGTACTCGGACCACATGCAGCTAGAAGTAAGTTTTCTGATTTTACAGTAACTCTGGATGGCCTTTCTGTTTCTTCACGTGCAGCAGTAAAAGACCTCGGAGTGATTATTGACCCCAGTCTTTCATTCGAAACTCACATTGATAACATCACCTGGATAGCTTTCTTTCATCTCAGAAATATTGCTAAGATAAGATATTTAATGTCACTACATGACACGGAAAAACTAGTTCATGCTTTCGTTACCTCCAGGTTGGATTATTGTAATGCCTTACTGTCTGGATGTTCCAATAAGTGCATAAACAAGCTCCAGTTAGTTCAAAATGCAGCAGCAAGAGTCCTTACTAGAACTAGAAAATATGACCACATCACCCCTGTCGTATCCACACTGCATTGGCTCCCAATCAAATTTCGTATTGATTATAAAATACTACTACTGACCTTTAAAGCACTGAATGGTCTCGCACCACAGTACCTGAGTGAACTTCTGCTCCTCTATGACCCGCCACGCCTACTTAGATCAAAAGGTGCAGGCTATCTGCTGGTACCTCGTATAGTGAAGGCTACATCAGGGGGCAGAGCCTTTTCTTACAAAGCCCCACAGTTATGGAACAGCCTTCCAAGTAATGTTCGGGAATCAGACACAGTCTCAGCGTTTAAGTCTAGGCTGAAAACATATCTGTTTAGTCAAGCCTTTTGTTAATGGTGTTTATGAGGTAAAGGTGTAGATCTGGAGGGTCCTCAGACATAGAGTGTTTTGGTAAACTGGGATGTATGGATGCTGTCAGTCCCCCACTCGCTTGTGTTGGTAACTCGCCAGCGCCCCCTATAACGATCCCACAATTTCCTTGCGCGCTCCACCCGGATGTGACGTGAAGTGGAACTGCTTTAACTGTATCGAGAGCGCCTCGATTCGCTCTCTCATGTTCTGACTACTGGAGTGGTCGGACGGACTGTAGGCACGCTCGCCTACAGTGTTGAGACTAACCGCTATTGTCTGAGAACAGCCTGTTCAAATTAGTTTCGGCCGAACTTTTGAACGACCCGCTAAGTTTCAGCGATATAGTGGTTTTGATTCTAAACCTTTGCAAAGTTTAACTACAGTTAAGTAGTTTTCCACGCTAAGAGGCATTTGCGGACAGCTTCGCTCCTCTCAGCCTTTTCCTCGTCGACGCATCACCGGAGGTTTCTCCTGAAGCACCGTGGGCCAGCTAGGCCTTCATCTCCCTGCTTCGTTAGCCGCGGTTGGACGCAACGCGCCGCTAACCTCCTCTCCTCGGACTGCGACCCTCAGCGCGGACATCGGAGAAAGAACTTCCATCGCATTGAGTAGGCACTTGGGCAAATTTTTAATTTGTAGCTTATTCAGATGGTTGTTAGGGTCATGTTTAAGCTTTGAGCTATTTAGCATACCCGCTCAGACACGGAAGGTGTTTGTTTGTTTTTATTGTTTGTTTTGTTCTGTTTTTTTTCTTTGAACTTGTTAGACAGGGTATCTTGCATGATATCTTTCCTTAACTCCATTGCTAGCTTCCCTATCTGATTAGCAGCGCAGCGACAAGTTTGTTATTTTAAGCTCCGAGGCTAGACCGCTACAAGGCCTAGTTCTCTCCATCCAACACATATACACACTCTCACACTCTTTCTCTCTCTCTCTCTCTCTCTCGCGTTGAGTTCTTTGCCTAGATAGTCTGTTGGAAATTGTTGTTAAGTGCAGTGTTTGGATCCAGCTGTAGCGTGGTCAGATTCTCCTTAGCAACTTATTGCTAGCTACCTCAGGGTGATACGCTAGCTGGTAGGCTTGTGTTCTCGACTAGGCCTGCAGGCGCCATTTTTCCGACGCCATTTTGATACCTTCCTCATTGAGTTACCTGTGATACGACACCTAGGCACTGACCGCCATTTTGTTTAAGCATTGCCAGAGTGGCTAGCATTAGCATCTGCCCACAGATACCTACACAAAGCACACATTAGCCACAGAGCTAATCCTTTGTTCTATTTAGCTAACATTCCTTTGTTTTAGCTAACATTCCTTTGTTTTAGCTAACGACAAGCTAGGTCACACACACACACACACACACACACACACGCATCGGCTTGCCCTAGCCTCACACACACGCACACACAAGGGATTCTTTTCTTTTTTTTTCCTTCTATCTCTTTCTCTCTCTCTTTCCCTCAAATTTATAGTCCAGGTGTAATTGTTCCATTGTTTTGTCTTGTTATTACCTTTGCTGACATTGAATGTATTTTGAGTTTATTATTATTAGTGAGTAGTAGACAAATAAAAGCTAATAAAATTGAATTGCATTTTACTTGTTCCTGTTGTTTATTCACAAGGTCAACTATTTAGAACTCCTTTTTCCTTCAGAATTTAGCTTTTGTATACAACTGGGTTTCCCATCTAATACAGAGCTACCATTAATCTTGAGTGTAACCATTCACGGTGAGTATTAAGATTAATAATTTAAGATTTTATGAGACTGATCTTTATTTATAAATTGATTAATTTAATTATCAATTATCACATAATTTATAATTTAATTAATCCCAATTCAACCTACATTAAAGTGGTGCCCCGTGTGAGGAATAGTTTAATGACCTTGTGAATTTCTCAACAATAACTTGTAAACTGCTGTATACCCAAAATCAACTGCCAAGGTATAACACAGATGACTTTAATGGTGAATCATTAACAGTGTGTTAATCACAGAACTGAAATTCAGCTGCCAACCACAGTTAGCTGATAAACTGGTTTAATTGATTAGTACATTAGAGTAATATCTAATCCAAGTACTTAATTAATATTATTAATAATAATAATCATTATTGTTAACTAATTATTAATTGAGCTAATTAATACAAGTGAAACATTAGTGAAAACAAAGTAGCTAAGAAACCACATCAATTATTTAGCAACTTGGATTGAATTAAATTCTAACCTAATCAACACCTAGTATTAATTTCCTTTAAGTTAATTAATACAGTTCGAACAAAATGTCGCGTTCCCCATCAAGGGAGTCAGAAGGGCCCCTCCTCTCTCTCTTCGACGTTGTAGGCGATTTAGGCCAAGTCCCGGAGGATAGGAGAAATTACTTCTGTGATCTGGACCAAAAGGCTCGCTTTGATGAAATACACATAGCCGTTAGGGAACTTAAGGAGCGTACTATGACTCTCCCAGAAGGGCTACCCAAATTGTTCATGATCTACTATAAGGAAATGGAACATGTGTGTATGACCCTCGAACAAGAGAAAAGAACACTAAAACGACAACTGGCCGAAGCTCAAAGGAGAGCAGAAAGCGCGGAGAGTAGCCTCGTGGGCCTGAGAGCCACACAAGATGAACTAAAGCGCGAAATAGAATACCTCAGAGAAGAAGTGACGCAAGCACGTCGCTCAGATGAGGGATCGGCCAAACCCTCCCAAGAACAGAGTTCCGCTCTGGAGGAGGAAGAACCTGAGCTTAGAACGGTAGATCAGATACCGCACTCAAGCTCAACTCGCGTGAAAGTCGCACGATCGCCACCTCGTGGCGCTGGGAGTTTTTACTTTACTCCCCACTACACCCCCTCGCGCTTCAATATCGCTGCAGCCTCTAGCCCGCAGAAAACGCCGCGCTACGTACCCTCAGACTCCTCTGACGGAGAGGCCGCCTACAAGCCGAAACGCAGACATAGGCGATATGAGAGCAGCTCAAATAGCGAAGACAGCGAGGACCCCTACGGGTCAAAATCAAAACGCCTCGTCGCAGAACGCAAAACTAGGATCCGCCAAATCGACGTCCTTGCAAAAGACATAGAGCGTTTTGAGCCGGAAAATCATAGACACCGAAGCGTTAATGATTATTTCCGGGAAATCGAGCATAGCCTCCTGGACCTGCCAGAGGCTACGTCGCATGAAAAGGCCAGACTAGTCTGGAAAACTTTAGGTAGTGGCGTACGAGCATTCGTTGAGACCTTACCGCAGTCAGTCCTCGACAACTACAAGAAGATACGCAAGTACTTGAAAGAGGAATACTCGTTGTACGAGGACGAGACTGCTGCGACGATGGGTGCCATTCTGATCAGACAGAAACGAAGCGAACACCCTCGCGAGTACTACCGTCGGCTCCGAGCAGCGTACTTTCAGGGCAGAAGCGAGCCCGGGCTAGAGGAAGATCGCAACTTCAAGTCCCTCTTCCTCCATAACCTTCACCCGTGCATCCGTAACCAAGTAACACTCGCGTGTCGCCAGCGCCCCCATACTATGAGAGAAATGCGTCGCACCGCACAACTAACGTGGGAGACGTTCGTCCGACCCACGGACCGCCACGAGGACGATCCCAGAGTCCTCAGCCTATATGAGCAGGAAGGTCAGTCCTTAGGCCTAGAAGGGGGTGAAGCCCCAAACCGCGGGCCCCCTTGGGCGAACCCAAACCCCGGCCACCAGACGTCGAGTCAACCCAAAGGTAACTGGAAAGTTCGACAAGCTGGAGCCAAGGGGGAACAGGGCCCCAACGCCAAAGGGCAAGGTAACCGCAAACCTGGCAGTCACGGCCCTAAATCTCAGAATAGCGGACAGTCAAGGCCCCATCGCAACTCCTCTCGAAGGGAGCGGAGCCCTAAGCTAGCTACCGCTAAACAAGCCAACCAAGAGCCGCTTGGGATGGCAGAACTGAGGGCTGAATTAGCACGGATTAAACAAGCCAACCAAGAGCCGCTTGGGATGGCAGAACTGAGGACCGAATTAGCACGAGTTAAACAACTGCTGAGCAATAAGAACAGGAAGGGTAAGCCGAGCAAGGACAGGGACGAACCGTCAGCATGACTAGGCCGGGACCCATCCCCACCACCACCGCGTGTCTACCTCGTGGGGTGGGGAAAGGATCCCTGCCCAATAGGCAGCGATGAGTTGAAACCACCCCCTCCGTTAGTGAAGCCTGACCCGCAGGATGCACCCCTGACGCAGTTTCTTGGAGATTTGGTTAGGAAAGGCAACGCCAAGCGTATCTATACCCCAGTTGTGGTAGAAGGCAACGTTTCCCTCCAAGCTCTCTTGGATACCGGGTCAGAAATCACCCTGATGTGTTCCAAAGTCTTTGCAGAGGTTTCTGATGCGCGGCGCGCGCAAGGTAGACCCATCAGAACCGAACGTTGTGACGTCAACTTGGTTAGCTTCACCCAGAATCAAGCCCCAGTAACAACCATTGCATGGTTAGAACTCACCTTCCAGGGCATGTCCATCACTCACCCCACTTACATCTGCTCTGTCGGTGTAGAACCGTTCCTCATTGGCCAAGACCTACTAGATAGGCTAGCGCCCCTCATTGACTGTCGTCGTGGGCAACTGTGGGCCCAGGTCGCGTCCCCACAGACCCCAGATCCTCGTCGTCACGATCGAGCCTGTTGCGATGAAGTTAGCGTGGAGGCTACTCCACCGATAGCTGAGTCAGGGCAGGTCCCCGAGAACCTCGAGACCACTCCGCTCCACCCTGAGCCGAGTCAAGACGCACCAAACTCAACCGACACTCCTCTCAACCGCAACGCGCTTGATGGCCACCCGTCTTTCCTTTGCTTTCTTGGCGAATCTGCCCCAACCAGGTACTACCCCTGGATATCTGGCAACATTGCTGTCAACGGCGTCACGGCACCTGCCGTCAGGTTAGCGCTTTGGTCAGAGAAGTCAGCCATCAGCCAAACGTGGTTCGACATAGTGCGTCAGAGCACTCCTTCCGCTGTCTTTGTGCAGAAGAGCCACCGGCTACTGTCAGCCGAACAACCCCAGAGCCCCATCAAAGCCACGGGCGTCTGCGCCGTGTCGCTCGCCATCGGTCAGAGAGAATTCCTTCATTTCTTGAGTGTCGTCCCCGGACTTCCTGACCCACTGGTCATTGGGGCAGACATCTTGGTCAGACTGGGAGCCCAACTGGACCTAGTCAACCGGGTCATCTGGACCCAAGCCGACGCTGCTAAGCACCCGTTCCAAGCTGACCCGGAACAAATGCGGTCAGGACAAACGATTCCCCAAGCCTGCCATGTCGCTAGCGAATTTGACATTGTCATTCCCGCTAGGACTGCTGGTTCCCCTCTTAAGCTGGTCATCATGAAAGACCAACAGTTTCGTAGCTCCCAGGCGTTCTTCCAGCCTCTCAGATTCTTCATGGAGCTCGATTTAGCCGTGTGTGGGACTCCGCTGCTTGAAGTGAGTCATCGTTCCGCTTACCTCCTGGTTCAAAACTCCACGCGGGACGCCATCACGATCCCCGCCCGTCGGCCTTTAGGCCTTCTGATAGACCAGGCATTCCATGACTTTGAACTCACCATTCCAGTCATCGGTGAGCTGCCAACGCCGGACACTCATTCCGATCCAGTGGAACCTCCCTGGATCACTCTTCCTTTCCACATGATCCACGTCGAACCTCACGACATGCTTCGCGACGAGCGCATAGTCATGACCAGAACTGACACCCCGAAACACATGCTGGTGTATGCTCTTGCCACGCAATCGAGCAACGACACCCCTGCAACTGAGGTCGTCGATTCAGCTCTAGGTGAACCGTACCCAGGCTTCGAACGAGAAGTTCAACAACAGCTGGTGAAAGCTGACAGCCTGACCACGGACGCCCAGAGACGACAGCTCCGTGAACTGTTCTACGACTTCAAGGCGATCTGGGCGCGAGATTCCAATGACTGCGGAGTCACGGACATCCACACCGTCCGAATCCCAACAGATCCGAACGCTCCACCGACGTTCGTGCGGCAATACAAAATCCCGTTAGCCGCATACGACTCAATACAAGAAACACTGGACACTCTGCTGGAAAAGCAGATCATTCGTGAGTGTAACTCGACTTACAACTCCCCCTTGTGGCCGGTGCTGAAACCGAACGGCAAGTGGCGTCTCACCATTGACTATAGGCAGCTGAACAAGCAAGTGCCCTTGTCAAGATGGCCCATGATCCATCTGGATCAAGAACTTGCCAAGGTGAAGGGTGCAAAGTTCTTCTCCACCGCCGACGTGGCGAGTGGATTCTGGACCATGCGCGTGGATCCAGCTGACCAGCACAAGCTGGCCTTTTCCTTTGGGAACCGCCAGCTAACTTTCAACCGATGTCCGTTCGGCTACGCGAACTCCCCCGCTGAATTCAACATCTTCTTGCATAAGGCAATGAGCGATGCCGCAGCTCGTGGCAACTTGATCTATGTCGATGACATCCTCATTAGGTCACAGACTTTTGATGCACACCTCGAAGAGATACGCCATGTTCTGTCCCAGCTGTCCAGAGCAGGAGCGAAGCTCTCTGTCACCAAAGGGCAGTGGTGTCGCACCAAAGTTGAATACGTTGGACTGTGCGTCGGGCCAGATGGCATTGAACCCCAGTCAGGGAGGGTGCGGGCTATCCAAGATATCAAAGCCCCATCCAACGTACCCGAACTCAGGAGCTTCTTAGGGGTCTGCAACTACTCCCGACAGTTCATCGAGGACTACGCGGAGATAGCACGACCGCTCACCGAGCTCCTCCGGAAGGATAAACCCTTCCAGTGGAGTGAGCCTCAAGAACTCGCGTTCAAGAGCATGAAGCAGAAGCTCTGCTCTGCTCCCTGCCTCGCGTATCCCGACAAAGACAAACCGTTCTTCTTGGAGGCTAGTTTCTCCACCCACTGCCTGAGCGCTGCACTGTCACAGCAGCATGACAAAGATCGCCGTGTCGTAGCATACGCCAGTCGGCCCCTCAGTGCTGTGGAGTTTAAATTTTCAGACTGCGAAAAAGCCCTGCTGGCCACGGTCTGGGCCGTTGAACACTTTCGCAGTTACATTGGTGGCCAGAAGGCGGTGATAGAGACCAATCATCAACCGGTCTCGTTCTTGAACAGCCAGAGGCTGAGAGAGGGAAGAGTTTCGAACAGTCGCATTGCAGCTTGGATGATGACACTACAGGGCTACGACGTCGAGGTGAAGTACGCCCAGAACCACAAGATGGCGCTTGGCCGAGGCCTGGCGGAATGCCAGCATTGCGACTGCGAGAATAGTCCGGATCAAACCGAACTAACAACCGTACCTGCTCTCCCCTCCGACCACCACTACTATGACGAGAACGTCTGCAAAGACCTCCCCACCGCTTACATAGATGGATGCTCATTCCATCATGAACGCAAAGTCCAAGCCGGTGTCGGTATCGTATGGGCGAACGGCCCTATACAAGGGAAATACCAACATCGACTCGGGGCTAAGACTAGCCAATATGCGGAGGTAGCAGCCGTGCTCATCGTCCTGCAACAAGCTGCCCGTGAGAACATCAAGCGGTTAGTCCTCTGCTCTGATTCAAATTATGCCAGGCATAGCTTCGTCTCACACTTTCCCTCGTGGAAGGTGCGGGACATGAAAAACGCAAGGGGCAAGGAAGTGAAACACTCCGAACTCTTCCTAGCATGCGATCGACTCGTAACCGAACAGGGAATGTGCGTCTATTGGAAGAAGGTGAAGGGACATTCTCAAGTCCCAGGACCTGACAAAGTCGGTAACGATGAGGCAGATGGCCTCGCCAAAGCGGGAGCCGTAGACGGCCCCCTTTGGGAATTTCAGCCGCCATGGCTTCCCGAGACGCCACGCCATGACGTAACCGCGATTACTCGCCGACAGGCTAGAGCAGGTCAAACTGACGCAGTACCCCAAGCAGGAACAGTGCAACTCGGCCGACTGCCCCAGGATGCCGACCTGGTGTCTATGCAGGAAAGGGATCCCGTGATCCACCAAATCCGTAAGTTCCTTGCGGACCCCGTGGCGTCCCCAATTTCCCCACAAGAGTTGCAACAGTCCCGAGACTTAAATCACCTTCACAATCTCAAAAACGGCTTAAAACTCGAGAAAGGACTCCTGGTGTACACACCACGCAACCAGGGACCTCCCCGGTGGGTCGTGCCCACAGATCATAGGGGGGTCATGTTGCAGTACGCTCACGACAGCCCGTGCGGGGGCCATAGGAACGCTCAGGCGACCTACCAGACACTCCAACAGATTGTCTATTGGCCCTTCATGATTCAGGACGTTACCGAGTATGTTAAAGGGTGCTTGATTTGCTGCCAATTCCGACCAGCCCAACCGTTGAACCGCGCCCCACTGCAAAGCAAAGGCATCTCATTCCCCTGGTCTAATCTCCAGATAGACTGGGTCGGACCGGTGCCGAAATCAGCTCGAGGTAATAAGTACCTCCTGACCGTCACTTGCGCGTTCACGAAGTGGGTGGAATGCTTGCCCGCCCCAAACGAAACCGCAGAGACCACCGCTCTCCTTCTTATGAACCATGTGTTCAGCCGTTGGGGCTTGCCCCTATCCATTGATTCCGACCGAGGTACTCATTTCACCGCAGAGGTCATGAGAGTGTTGTGGGAGATGCTCGGAGTCGAGGCAAAATTCCACATCGCGTATCATCCTCAGTCTTCCGGTCAGGTCGAACGCGCCAACCAAACCATCGTGAGCATGCTTCGCAAGTATGTGAGTCACCATGGCAAAGATTGGGACATCAAACTCCCTCTGGTGCTGATGGCCATTCGGTCCACTCCTCACCGCACCACCGGAGTCACCCCGTTCGAAATGATGACTGGCCGTGAAATGGTTCTTCCCTTACACCTCCTCTACCGACCAGAGGACCTAAGCGTTGCCACTGCGTACACCGCACACCAGTACGTCACCGACTTGCAACGCCACTTGCAGGCCACGTTTGCGTGGGCCCAGGAACACCTCGAAAAGAGTGCGAAAGGACAGAAAGCTTACTACGACAGAAAGGCGACACACCGTGAGTACGAAGTAGGCGACAGAGTCCTATACTTCAATTTCACCAAACCGGTAGGAGTAGCCAGAAAATTCTTACCCCGTTGGTCCGGCCCTTTCGAAATCGTCGGTAAACTGTCCCCCGTCGCCTACCGCATCAAAACTTCGAAGCCCAGCCAGGCGCCTTCGTATAGATGGGTCCATAGCAACCAAATAAAGCTTTTTGAGCAGTCCACACTCCATAGGGGGGTGGACAAACAATAAGTTATAGCCTGCCCAACTTAGTTGCATGCCTCTCAATCCATAAGCGTGCATCTATAAGTAACCACCCTCGTTATCACTCAAATCGGAATAACAAACTCCTGTATGTTGCAGAATGGCCCCTCTCTGGATCCTCGGTATCTTCCTAGTCCTGCAGACCACATTGGCCGGTAACATAGTGGAACCAGGTCCGCCGAGTGGCATTGTTCTCCAAGATGCCCCAGGACTGCTCCTCACCAATTGCCGCGTCCATACCCAGCGCGTGTACACCCGCCTCGATCCTTGGGACGTGTACCGTAAGCATTTTAGATCGCCCACACAAACAAACCTCGAAACCGGGCCTGACTCCGAGATTGGGTCCAACATCGAACACGCCAAGCGTACCACAGTTCACATGCTCGAACAGTTACAGAAGTTCATAGTCACTGAGGAGGAACTCAGCGGCAAAACACGCCCTAAACGGTTCCTCGGAGGACTACTTACTGCTGCATCCGCCATTGGCTCTCTGTTCTCAATGGGCCTCTCTGCCGTTAACACCGTTAGCCTAACCGCGGTCAAACGAGAAATGAACATTCTTAAGGAAGAAATGCCAGAAATCCAGGGTAGACTACTAACTCAACAGGAGGAGCTGCAGGGCCTAGGCAAAACCCTGCAGGGAACCATACTAACCGTTAACATGCATTCTACATTAATCAAGAACACCGTACATGCCGTAGACAGGCTAGCGACAATCATGAGAAGCGAGGTCAAGTACGTCCGAGTAATCCGAGACCTAATGCAGGACCTGATGAGAGAAGTAAGTAGCTCTCTCAGCACCCTGAGTGGAGGTAAAATCCCACCATATTTGATACCCCTCAGCATGGTTGACAGCATACTCCGATCTACTACCACGACTAACGTTTACTCATCACAGATTCATCTGGCTTATAGTCTTGGCAGTGCTATCCCCATTTTTGTGAACCCTCAAAACCTAGAAATAGGCTTCATCCTCAATCTCCCCGTTATTGAACGGCAAAACATATACAGAATCAAATCTGTCCTTAATGTAGGTTTCTGGAACAACGACGTACACGTACGTTTGCAGACACCTTCCACCATAGCCTATCACGATGACAACCCCTCTATCTACCTCATCCCTAATTTAGACATGTGCACCTCTACCAAAGATATCCACTGGGTCTGCCCCAGCAATCCCTTTATCCGAGACACCACAGACCGTCTCTGTGGATTGACAAAAGTCCCCGAGCAGAAGTGGGCAGGCAAATTGTCTATTAAAGATGAAGGAATAGGAACTAGAGTAGAAAGAGCTGGTAATCGGTGGCTAATCAACACTCCCCAAACTGAGATTCTGGTATCATATGATCAACATAACACTGCCACTAGAATGAAGATCCCTAACGAAACCTCTCTCCTAAGTGTCCCACTAGGAGCCACTGTTCACGTGGGTGACATCACCCTCCATCACCTTAGCGCTGACCAGTATGAGACCGAGATAGAAATGCCCGATGCCTTCCCAGGTCACGAACTTGAGATAAACTCCACCCTCCAAGCACAACTACTGCTGGAAGGGACCAAAACCGTGCAATTCGATCTTAAGCCCACTGGCATCGCTACCACTTTCTTGAATAACCGCGCAAACCCTTCGTCCGATCAAGGATCTTTAATAAGCCGAATTGCGCTGGGATTTCTAGCTAGCGGTTGGGTTATCACAGTCTTCATAGCCATCACTCTACACAGGTACATACTGACACTACACCGCAAACTGGACAAAACGATCTACGCACCTGAGAAATTAGATCGTGGCATTGTCCGATTCTCCATCAGGCCTAAGGCCTCCACTAACTTTCTTGAAGAGTAGGCTTGCTAACACGCTAACTAACCCCTCTTTTCCATTTTCCTTTATGGAGTTTTGATTATTTTTGTTTGCTGTGTGAAATATTGTATGTAGAAGGTAGTTAAGTAGCCATAGTGTAATTGTTTTCATGTCCAAGTGCCTATGCTTTCATGCCCAAGTGCCTATGCATCTTATGGACTGTATGAAATGAATTGAACTGTTGAACTGTGTCTGAAAGACTTTTCACAGAAAGGACCCTTGGAACTACCTCATTGTGGAACTACCTCATTGTGGATTACTAGGGACCGTGGGTCGCAGACTAAACACCATGTGCCCATAGGGTATCACTCCTTTCAGCGCCTATGGCCAAGGGGGGAATGTTGGTAACTCGCCAGCGCCCCCTATAACGATCCCACAATTTCCTTGCGCGCTCCACCCGGATGTGACGTGAAGTGGAACTGCTTTAACTGTATCGAGAGCGCCTCGATTCGCTCTCTCATGTTCTGACTACTGGAGTGGTCGGACGGACTGTAGGCACGCTCGCCTACAGTGTTGAGACTAACCGCTATTGTCTGAGAACAGCCTGTTCAAATTAGTTTCGGCCGAACTTTTGAACGACCCGCTAAGTTTCAGCGATATAGTGGTTTTGATTCTAAACCTTTGCAAAGTTTAACTACAGTTAAGTAGTTTTCCACGCTAAGAGGCATTTGCGGACAGCTTCGCTCCTCTCAGCCTTTTCCTCGTCGACGCATCACCGGAGGTTTCTCCTGAAGCACCGTGGGCCAGCTAGGCCTTCATCTCCCTGCTTCGTTAGCCGCGGTTGGACGCAACGCGCCGCTAACCTCCTCTCCTCGGACTGCGACCCTCAGCGCGGACATCGGAGAAAGAACTTCCATCGCATTGAGTAGGCACTTGGGCAAATTTTTAATTTGTAGCTTATTCAGATGGTTGTTAGGGTCATGTTTAAGCTTTGAGCTATTTAGCATACCCGCTCAGACACGGAAGGTGTTTGTTTGTTTTTATTGTTTGTTTTGTTCTGTTTTTTTTCTTTGAACTTGTTAGACAGGGTATCTTGCATGATATCTTTCCTTAACTCCATTGCTAGCTTCCCTATCTGATTAGCAGCGCAGCGACAAGTTTGTTATTTTAAGCTCCGAGGCTAGACCGCTACAAGGCCTAGTTCTCTCCATCCAACACATATACACACTCTCACACTCTTTCTCTCTCTCTCTCTCTCTCTCGCGTTGAGTTCTTTGCCTAGATAGTCTGTTGGAAATTGTTGTTAAGTGCAGTGTTTGGATCCAGCTGTAGCGTGGTCAGATTCTCCTTAGCAACTTATTGCTAGCTACCTCAGGGTGATACGCTAGCTGGTAGGCTTGTGTTCTCGACTAGGCCTGCAGGCGCCATTTTTCCGACGCCATTTTGATACCTTCCTCATTGAGTTACCTGTGATACGACACCTAGGCACTGACCGCCATTTTGTTTAAGCATTGCCAGAGTGGCTAGCATTAGCATCTGCCCACAGATACCTACACAAAGCACACATTAGCCACAGAGCTAATCCTTTGTTCTATTTAGCTAACATTCCTTTGTTTTAGCTAACATTCCTTTGTTTTAGCTAACGACAAGCTAGGTCACACACACACACACACACACACACGCATCGGCTTGCCCTAGCCTCACACACACGCACACACAAGGGATTCTTTTCTTTTTTTTTCCTTCTATCTCTTTCTCTCTCTCTTTCCCTCAAATTTATAGTCCAGGTGTAATTGTTCCATTGTTTTGTCTTGTTATTACCTTTGCTGACATTGAATGTATTTTGAGTTTATTATTATTAGTGAGTAGTAGACAAATAAAAGCTAATAAAATTGAATTGCATTTTACTTGTTCCTGTTGTTTATTCACAAGGTCAACTATTTAGAACTCCTTTTTCCTTCAGAATTTAGCTTTTGTATACAACTGGGTTTCCCATCTAATACAGAGCTACCATTAATCTTGAGTGTAACCATTCACGGTGAGTATTAAGATTAATAATTTAAGATTTTATGAGACTGATCTTTATTTATAAATTGATTAATTTAATTATCAATTATCACATAATTTATAATTTAATTAATCCCAATTCAACCTACACTTGCTCACTCAAGTTTGTTGACGGTGTAGTGGCTGCTGCTTTATGTCCCAGGGCTCCCTCATGCCTGTGTTACCTTCTGGCTCTCCCCTTTTAGTTATGCTGTCATAGTTAGTTGCCGAAGTCCCTGCTTGTACTCAGTGCAATATGTATACTGTACCTACTTATTCAGGTGACATTGGGCATACCTAACAACCTGTGTTTTCTCTCTCTTCTCCCCCCCCCCCAGAAAAAAAAATCTGTCCCTCTGAGAAGCTTGTTCATGGTAAACAAAAATGTTTGGTCAAGGTGAATCTTGCGAAGAGACATTTTACCCAAATATCAGGTGTGCTGTATGTAAATTTTTGACCTTTTATGTATAAAGTAAGCTAGGAAGACGAAAAACGATCAATATTTCAGAATGGAATGTCAGGACACTTCTTGACAGCTCCAAAAGACCAGAACAACAAACAGCATTAGTTGCCAAAGAGTTAAAGAGATACAACATTGACATAGCAGCACTAAGCGAAACAAGACTGGCCAGTCACGGCAGCCTTGTAGATCACGGATACACATTTTTCTGGATCGGAAAAAACGAAAAACGTGAATCGGGAGTCAGCTTTGCAATGATAAATGAAATTGCCTCGAAACTTGAACAAGATTCGGTACCGATAAATGACAGACTCATGATAATGAGACTCCCTCTACAGAAAAATACCTTTGCAACCATCATCAGTGCATACGCCCCTACAATGACAAACCCTGAGGAGACAAAGGAGGAATTTTACAACAAGCTTAGAGTGACCATGACACACGTCCCAAAGAATGATAAACTGATCCTAGTAGGTGACTTCAATGCCAGGGTCGGAAAAGACACTGAAAACTGGCCTGGAGTTCTTGGGCAACACGGAATAGGAAAGTACAATTCAAATGGCAAACTGCTATTAACCTTTTGCTCAGAACATTCCTTAGTTATCTCCAACACAGTCTTTAAGCACAAACCCCACCATAAAGTTACATGGATGCACCCACGATCAAAGCATTGGCACCTCCTAGATTACATAATCACAAAGCAAAAGGACCGCTCAGATATCCTCGATGCAAGAGTGGTGAGGGGTGCTGACTGCTCAACTGACCATAACATAATAAGATCAAAGTTTACCTTCTCCTTGAAAAAACAGCACTCAAAAACTTGGGCCAGATCACCGACCAAACTCAATGTTCAAAAGACAAGGCTTTTCAGGTGAGCTTCACAGAACACATGGACAAGACAATGGACGAACTGAGTACTTCGGACACAAGCGTAGAAGGTGAATGGGAGTCACTTAAGACTGCTGTACTTGATACAGCCAAAGAACACCTCGGGAGACCAGAAAGGAAAAACCAAGACTGGTTCGACGACGATGATGAGGAGCTAAATAAATTGATCACGGAACATAACACAGTGAAGATGAAATAACTACAAGTAAGCACAAGAAGAAACAGAGCTAGACTCGTTGAAACTCAAAGGAAGCTTCAAAAGCATACGAGAAAGCTTAAATCGCAGTGGTGGGAAAAGAAAGTTGAAGGACTACAACTAGCTGCTGACAAGAATGACATGAAGGCCCTTTACATCGGCCTAAGACAGGTGTACGGACCACAAAAGAAGAGTACGACACAGCTGTTAGACGTAGATGGGGAAACGATCTTAGATGACAAAAACCAAATACTCAGATTTGCCCAACACTTCAGCCAGCTACTAAACATACTGAGTGACATAGACCATCAAGCACTAAACAGCATTACCCAGAGACCAAAGATACTTGAACTTGATGAGAAACCGAGCTTTGATGAAATGCTGAAAGCCATCGAAGCAACAAAAGAAAATAAGGCCCCAGGCATCTGTGGGATACCTAGCGAAATATGGAAGTACGGCGGAACAAAGTTGAAAAGGAAACTTTACAAACTCGTTCTGAAAATCTGGGAAAATGAGGAAATGCCGCAAAACTGAAAGGATGCAAATATCGTCCCTATCTTCAAGAAAGGTAGCAGAAAGGACTGTGGAAACTATCGTGGAATATCACTTCTGTCAATCGCCGGTAAAATTATGGCCCGGATACTACTTAACAGGTTAGATGCTTTGCTCGCCCCAACATACTACCAGAGACACAGTGCGGCTTCCGTAGTGGTAGAAGTACCATAGACATGATATTCAGCCTTCGCCAAGTACAAGAGAAATGCATGGAACAAAACATGCCAATGTATGCTGTCTTCATCGACTTCATGAAAGGCTTTTGACACCGTCTCCAGGGAAGCGCTTTGGACTGTCCTTCAGAAATACGGATGCACGGACAAAATCATCAATCTGCTGAAATCCTTCCACGATGGAATGCAGGCGCAAGATGCACAGGAAAGAAACACATCCGAAAAGTTCAAAGTGACAAACGGGGTTAAACAGGGCTGTGTCCTAGTGCCCTTGCTTTTCTCATTGTACTTGGCAGCCATGCTTGAGGTAGCCTTTGATGGCGTCCAGGAAGGGATCTACATCCAGACAAGGCAAAACGCAGACCTGTTCAAGGTATCCCAGTTCAAAGCACAAACCCTTACTACTAAAAACTTAGTGAGAGAAATGCTCTTTGCTGATGACAGTGAGATCATGACTCACAGCTCTGAGGGCATGCAATACCTGATTGACAAATTTGCCAGAGCTGCCATACAATCCAGTTTGAAGATCAACATTAAAAAGACAGAGTGCCTCTATCAGCCAGTGAAATTGATCACCTGAACCTGACACCATCACCATCAATGACATACCGCTTGCTTCATGTTCAAATTTCAGATACCTGGGAAACACTGTCTCGAGCAACAACAAAATCGATAAAGAGATCCTAAATAGGATGGGGAACGCCAGTGCTGCTTTCGCAAAACTGCAGAATCGTTTATGGAACAACAAACACGTCTCCACTAAAGTGAAATGCAAAATGCACAGGGCCATTGTATTATCAACCTTACTCTACGGAGCAGAAACCTGGACCATCTATTGCCACCAAGTCAAAATCTTCATGCCTTCATGATGCGACACCTAAGGGCAATCATGGGAGTCACATGGAAGGACAAGATCACCAATGTTAACATCCTAAATCGAGCAGGTCTACCGTCCATGGCAGATATCCTTATCGAAAAAGGGCTGAGGTGGCTAGGCCATGTTCACAGGATGGGCAATGAGAGGCTACTCATTGTTGTAATAGTTGTTGTATTCCCAGCTTTGTGAGGGAACGAGAAATCGTGGTTGACCGAAACTGAGGTTCAAGGATGCTATGAAAAGGAACATGAAATGGCGAAACATTGACAGTCGCTCATGGCAGCAAGTAGCCGAAAACAAGCCGGTCTGGAGAAAGAACATCAAGCCACCATAAACAGTCCTTGTCGAAACCGACCGACTGCAAATGATGATGATGTGTACTCTTGCTTACTTTTCGCTGGACACTAGAAAGTGGATGTACCAGTGTGAACCTTTTTGACCCAGGCGACGTTCGATCCGGTATGAGAAATAATATCGATGTCCATATCCATAAACTGCATGCAAGTTTGTTTTTAAGTGAGACTGGCTTTTGCGTTACCAGAACCACTCTCTCGGCATGACTTGACTGTGGTCTAACTGGCAGGAAAGTTGATCGAGACTTGTTAGCAGTTTCGACATGCTGCAGCGGTTGGCTGGATGATAGGTATGTTTATCACCGCCCTAAGTGCTACCATGGGGCACTGGCTAGGTTCAGCATACGACGTGTAGGTTTCGCGAAAGAAAAGCTTCACTGTATCCCTAGCATGGGTGGCTGCTGGGTGCTATGCCTTGCTAAAGGGCAACCCAGGACTTTGGTCCGGGACAGCTTATTTCCATATTCACTGCTAACCTCATGGAGGCCATTCCCCTTCCCTATCCGCCACCTGGGGACCCGGTGGATGGGTGTTATCTTCACCACACCACTGATGATGTACCGTATGCTTTTGACCCTGTATTGATTTCAGAAAACCCGAAGAAATTTGTGTACCAAATTCTAGTTTTTTTTTAAAGATGTATGCTGTACAATCATTCTGCCACAGAAAAAGAGCAGTTCAGAGAAATCACTGAAAGCCCAAACATTGCCATGACACACTAAGATGACATTCATGTCACTGTATGTAAACTTCTGACCACAGCTGTAATCAGAAAGCCTACTTCAAGCTGTGGTCCTAGTACAAGTACTTCTGTCTTGTCTTGTTATACATTTATATAGCGCCTTTCTCAAACTCAAGGTCGCTTTACATAGGTGAAAGAAAACAGAGAACACACACACCAAAAAAAAAAAAAAGTGTTCATGAAACAGAAAGGTTTTGAGATGAGATTTGAAGAAAGGAAGGGAAGAGCAGTCACGGCGGGGTTGATGGACGGACTTCCAGAGCTTGGGGGCCATGGCACTGAAGGACCTGCCACCCAGGTGAGAGTCTGGTGGCGTAAAACAAGAAATTCACAGAGGCAGACATGGAAGTACTTTTGATTCACATTTTACAAGAATATGGTGTATGAAACATGTCCTTGCTCAGATCTTTGTTTAGGGCTAGAGGAGGCATGCACTGATGTACACGGGAACATACCAGAAGATGGCACACAGCAAACTAATGAGTATATGGCTCATTGAAGGTTGAGACATAGCAGATCAATGACTTCTCTCAGTTCGAAACACACAGTTGCAAGAAATAGAGAAAACCTGCACAGGAACGGCACAGGACATTTTTGCCGGTTGAATTAGCACTGGCTCTAAAGTCGTGCACAGAACAAACGATATGCACAGACCAACCCAACCCTCTTTTATATGGTGGCATTTCTTCTTAACTGAAAGACAAGTCTTGCCTTAAAATGGATTTGGGTTGGATTTATGTCTTTATTTTTTAGATTTAATATTTCTTTAATGCATTACAGAAAACCCGAAGAAATTTGCGTACCAAATTCTAGTTGTTGTTTTTTTTTTAAGATGTATGCTGTACAGGAGCAGCATGGTGGTGTAGTGGTTAGCGCTGTCGCCTCACAGCAAGAAGGTCCGGGTTCGAGCCCCGTGGCCGGCGAGGGCCTTTCTGTGCGGAGTTTGCATGTTCTCCCTGTGTCGTGGGTTTCCTCCGGGTGCTCCGGTTTCCCCCACAGTCCAAAGACATGCAGGTTAGGTTAACTGGTCACTCTAAATTGACTGTAGGTGTGAATGGTTGTCTGTGTCTATGTGTCAGCCCTGTGATGATCTGGCGACTTGTCCAGGGTGTACCCCGCCTTTCACCCGTAGTCAGCTGGGATAGGCTCCAGCTTGCCTGCGACCCTGTAGAACAGGATAAAGCGGCTAGAGATAATGAGATGAGATGAAACTTGACAGCATGAGCATATTAAAAATACAGAAATCCACTGCAAATTATATGTTTTGAAGCCACTCAAGAAAGGTTTACATTCGTCAGGCTTCTTTTGCTTAAACTTGCACACTAAGGAGCAGGAGTAGGGTACAAACATGTTTCTGAAATTACGGGATTTTCATAAAATACTAAATTTCAAATATGTAAACACTCATCTGAAGTTTACAAGTAAATCCATTCATATCCAGCTTGATAAATGAAGCCCAGTGTCAGCAAAGAAATCTTGTCGAAGACTATTGCCTGAGCAGAGTTAACACGGTTTAATGGTTAAATTCATGTTTTATTATGTTTAATGTTGAAAAATTATTTTTTAAAAATTAAATTTTTTTCAAAAGAGTGTATTTTTAGAGACAAAAGCTAGCTATATGGCGCTGCAGTCGTGGCATAAAATATGGCTCAATAGTCTCGTGTTCCTCACACTGAGATGTGCAAATAGTCTCATCTCATCTCATTATCTGTAGCCGCTTTATCCTTCTACAGGGTCGCAGGCAAGCTGGAGCCTATCCCAGCTGACTACGGGCGAAGGGCGGGGTACACCCTGGACAAGTCGCCAGGTCATCACAGGGCTGACACATAGACACAGACAACCATTCACACTCACATTCACACCTACGGTCAATTTAGAGTCACCAGTTAACCTAACCTGCATGTCTTTGGACTGTGGGGGAAACTGGAGCACCCGGAGGAAACCCACGCGGACACGGGGAGAACATGCAAACTCCGCACAGAAAGGCCCTCGCCGGCCCCGGGGCTCGAACCCAGGACCTTCTTGCTGTGAGGCGACAGCGCTAACCACTACACCACCGTGCCGCCCTGTGCAAATAGTGCCATAAGAAATTTTGTAAAAGTATGAGATCTTTTAATAAACTCTTTTTAAGAAATAAATTGGGATCACATACAGAATAAATGTGAACAATAATCACATTATAAATAATTTGAATATTTGCACGAAAGTGGGGATGCCGAAGCTTTTTCTGCATGATAATTAAAACAAGAGTCATCAGAAGATACACTATATTGCCAAAAGTATTCGCTCACCTGCCTTGACTCACATATGAGCTTAAGTGACATCCCATTCCTAATCCATAGGGTTCAATATGACGTCGGTCCACCCTTTGCAGCTAGAACAGTTTCAACTCTTCTGGGAAGGCTGTCCACAAGGTTTAGGAGTGTGTTTATGGGAATTTTTGACCATTCTTCCAGAAGCACATTTGTGAGGTCACACACTGATGTTGGACGAGAAGGCCTGGCTCTCAGTCTCCGCTCTAATTCATCCCAAAGGGGTTCTATCGGGTTGAGGTCAGGACTCTGTGCAGGCCAGTCAAGTTCATTCACACCAGACTCTGTCATCCATGTCTTTATGGACCTTGCTTTGTGCACTGGTGCACAGTCATGTTGGAAGAGGAAGGGGCCAGCTCCAAACTGTAAAAACAGTCTGCATGCCTAGGTGCTTGATTTTATACACCTGTGGCCAGGGAAGTGATTGGAACACCTGATTCCGATAATTTGGATGGGTGAGCAAATACTTTTGGCAATATAGTGTATGTCCCCCCAGCCCTCATATGAAACCCCACCCCAAATTTTCTTAAGTTGAATTGGTTGCCAGGGCAGCACGGTGGTGTAGTGGTTAGCGCTGTCGCCTCACAGCAAGAAGGTCCGGGTTCGAGCCCCGTGGCCGGCGAGGGCCTTTCTGTGCGGAGTTTGCATGTTCTCCCCGTGTCCGCGTGGGTTTCCTCCGGGTGCGCCGGTTTCCCCCACAGTCCAAAGACATGCAGGTTAGGTTAACTGGTGACTCTAAATTGACCGTAGGTGTGAATGTGAGTGTGAATGGTTGTCTGTGTCTATGTGTCAGCCCTGTGATGACCTGGCGACTTGTCCAGGGTGTACCCCGCCTTTCACCCGTAGTCAGCTGGGATAGGCTCCAACTTGCCTGCGACCCAGAACAGGATAAGTGGTTATGGATAATGGATGGATGAAATTGGTTGCCATGGAAATACAGAAATGTCAAAAGGCACAAGTCCTGTCAGGTTTCGTGAAAAAATTCTTAATAGTTTTTGAGTTATACTCCAGAAACTAAAACGTTTACAGACAGACAGATGGACAGAGTGATGGCTATATCTCCCCGCATTATATGCTGGGGGGATAAAAAGCAGGAAGTGAGGACCCATGAACACGATTCAATTTGATTGCAAGACTCTTGTATACTTTTTATTCATTTAATAAAGGACAGTGACTCAGTGATTGAGGTTCTGTTCTTGTGACCAGAAGGTTATGAGGAGCGTTCAAGAGCCACTTCTGAAGACTGAAGGCAAAACACTGAAGAAATATATTCATTGCATATATCAGGATTACTGAAATGGGAAGAGCATAGAACATCTGTACAATAATGACTGAGATTTGGTTCCATTTTGGAGCGTGAAGTTGGTTTTCTTTCTGGGAAAACATTCACACACACGTCAGTGACACTGTTCTTCACAAAGCCTCAATGAACAGACAGACAGACAGACATTATGAACATTCTTATTGAAGCTGACATCCTCCTCCTTTTACTCATAAAAGTGTGAGTATATACAGTACCAGTCAAAAGTTTGTACATCCCATACTCATTTTGACACTGTTGTACATTGTAGAACAATACTGAAGACATCAAAACTATGAAATAACACATGGAACATATGGAATTACGGCGTTTAAAAAAAAAAATTCATATTTTAGATTCTTCAAAGTATGCAGCGTTTACCTTGATGACAATTTACACACTTATTGGCATCATCTTAACCAGCTTCATGAGGTAGTCGCCTGGAATTAACAGCTGTGCCTCGTCAAAACTTATGGGTTGTTTTACAATCAGGGTACGCAAGCTAAAAATCACATTTAACACTTATCTTCAATATCAAAAGGCTTGACTAAATAAACTTGGTTGTTTATTGTAGCCCTGTGATAGCTCCATTTACCATGCAAGAAACAATTTGGTGATGACGTTATTTTTGGTGAATGTATGGCAATGTGTGTCATATTTAGCAAAATTACTCGTGTCATTTAGAAAAAGTGCTTTTTTGACCACAGGTAGCTCCAAAAGGGATGCACTTAAATCACTCTTTATACCATAAAACACATATTTGGTTCCATATCATTGGAAACATAGTTAAGTTTTAATGTTGAATGCCAGTAAGTTTTCAGACTATTTTGATCAAATTAGTATGGAATTATGTCAAAAAAATGTCCTCTCCGAGACAGCTAATTTTTCAATATAAAATAACATATCTAAAATGATTATTTTCATCCTAAAATGTGGTCAAGATATTGGGACATAAATATTAGAGACGACTAACACAAAGCTTACAGCCTTATATTTAAAAGCACTATGGAAGTCGTGGATTCTGAATTGTCAAAAAAAAAAGTCCTCTCCGAGAATCACTTCATTTGTTTCTCCCATCTTATAGCAGATTACACAAAACTACCATACACACACGTCAAAAAATCACCTGAAATCTGTTCTTTAACTTGTCCTTCACTTAAAAACTGGTACAAGAACCAGTTTGAATCAATTTGAATTTTGGACCCCTGTGACACAAACTTTGTACCCTGATTGTAAAACAACCCATAATTAGTGGACGAGTTTCTTGCCTCCTTAATGTGTTTGAGATCAAACCGTAAATAATACAGTAAATAGCCCTATTCCACACCACACCTGTAGTAATCCATATTATGTCAAGAACCGCTCGACTAAGTAAAGAGAGAAATGACATCAAATCATGAAGCATCTCAATTAATAAAAATAAAGAAACAAAAAACAGTGAATTAGAAACTGCGTCCAAACTTTCGACTGGTGCTGTACATCGTTAAAGAGCAACTAAATTCTTCTACCCCGCTCAAAACCTACTCATTTGTAATCAAATGATTACAAAACCACTGATTTATATATGAAACCGTATTTGTGTAGAGTCAGTTAACCATTTTAATATGCAAGGTTCGTAAAAGAAATGGCAGAAATGAAAGAGAACGTAACGAAAGAAATAAATGCTTAATTTAGATACAAATACAAGTTTAAAAAAAAAACCCCAACCCCACACAAACAAGACTACAATCACTCTTTAAATACCTAAAATAAGAAAGGATTGATTATTTTACCGTATTGCTGACTGATGATCCTTTCAGACTGTTTACTCAATATTTCCTCATTCAGGAATTAACATTGGTTTTTTTTTTTTGAAAGATGGTTTATGAAGTGGACATTGCAGGAATATATGTCTGAATAATTAAAATCACACTGCAGCTACTTCCTGGATTCTTCATTCGATATAAACAGTAGATGAAACATTCATATTTTAAAAAAAACTGATACTGATGGTGCACTTTGTGCGAGTGTCCACATGCTGCCGATCCCGAAAACGTCAGTATGAGAGTTTCAGCCTCTGTTCAGGCGTTTCAACCGATGGTCACGCCAAACCCACACTGGAACTTGTTTTTACGATGGTTCAGGAAAGAACAAAGTGCCAAAGACAGGGGAAGAGGCTGCAGCTTTTTTTCCAGCGTTGCTCCTACGACCCAGTTACTGTCTATCGAACCTGCAGAAAAATGGAAAAATGGACAAGTGAGTTTACGTTTAATACGACACACGTTAAGACAATAGCATCACTTTTTTTTTTTTTTAAAGATTTTTTTGGGCCTTTTTCACCTTTATTATTGGATAGGACAGTGTAGAGACAGGAAATGACCTCGGGCCGGAATCGAACCCAGGTCCCCGGATTTATGGCATGGCGCCTTATCCACCTGAGCCACAATGCCCCCAATAGCATCACTTTTGATTTGAGGACAACTTCTCTACCCATCAGCTGCCAAGTTACTGGAGTACTTTACAAACTTAGCGATGTTCTGCAGTATATCTAAAGCTCCTCTTATCAGGCTTGTAGTACTTGAGTCTGACTTGTGCCCTAATTTTAAGGACTCGTGACTTGACTCGGACTCGTGTATTAACTGCATTCGGACTCGTAAATTGGAGACGAGGACGGATTTTTTCTTTATTTTTTGTAACATGCATTAATAATTTGCCATCAAATATTTATATCTACATTAATTTTTGTACTAATGTTGTGCAAGAGCGTCACCTGCACCTTGGCGTGTGCTCCGGACAGCGCACACGCCAGGCGGACTCTCTCGCGTGTGCCGTAAACAACTAATCAGCGCACCGATATAAAAACTGCGAAAACGCACTTACTTTGCGAAGTATTGCGTTGCACTACTGACACACTACCGAGCCTTATTTCCTTGTTTGGTTTTCTGATCCCTGATTTCCTGTTTCTCGTCTTTGATTCTGCCGAGTCTACGATAGCCTGTTCGTGCCTCGCTTGACCAATCACCTGTTTCACTGTTTTGCCTGCCGTTCTGGATTGTTTACCGTCTTCACTTGTATTAATAAACACACCTTCTGCACTTCCATCCGTCTCCCAACCGTCGCTGACAGAATACTTCACACTCCCTGACAAAGAGAAGCACATTCACCTGTTTATACGTCATGTTCAGGAACAAACCAATGTGAACGGCACTGAAACAGACACCGTCACATGGTGCGGTTGGAGTCTTGGACTCGAAATTGTTTTAATGACTTGGACTTGAACACTGGGGACTCGAGACTGGACTCAGACTTGAGGTTTAGTGACTCAACAACACTGCCTCTTATGCTGTTTGCATTTACAGCGTGATTATGTCCATCTTCATGTTGATACTGTTTCATCTTTATTCGAGATAATGCTGTGTCTGGTAAATGTTGTGCATTTATATCCTGTATTTGCAATATATTTGTAAAAGTCCTGTATAGTTATCCTTTGTGCTATGATCATTGGGCCTTGTTGATCAAGCAGGACATGAAAGGACTTATTCACACGGGCATTTACAAAAGAAATTTGGTCTTCATGAAAATCTAGTCATTTTGGAAAAACGTTCTGAGCGTGTGCAAATTTACGCGTAAACAGACTAACTAAAGCAAACCTCAACTGACTGGCTAATTAATTAATATTTTGTGAAACCTAGTCATTTTGTATTAATAGCTTTAACCAAAAGAGTATTAAATACAAAAAAAGAAAGCAAGCAAACCTAAATATAAATTAAAGCTGCAGTAGGTAACTCGTATAAAAATAACCGTCATATTTGCTAAAACTGTAACTATGTCCTGTTAGTAGTACATGAGACATTATCAGTGGGGGGGGGGGGGGGGGGGAATCTGGCTCCTCCTAGTGCTCCTAATGCCATCTGCAAGAATCTACCATGCCCGAATCAAAGCAACCAATCAGAGCCAGGAGGAGTGTGATATTGATATTGAGTGTGGTACTGAGATATTGCAGCTGGGCTAATGTTAGCTTGTTTCTGATGCTAAGGCCACTGGTTAGCATTGTTTTAATTGAAAGTTGCTGAAAATATCTTGCCCAGACAGTCGTATCAGTTTGGCATTTGTCCTGATGTATGTGTGTACCTGTGCTCTCACAGCTAGATGCTCTCATCAGTGATTTACTGCTTCTCATCTCATTATCTCTAGCCGCTTTATCCTGTTCTACAGGGTCACAGGCAAGCTGGAGCCTATCCCAGCTGACTACGGGCGAAAGGCAGGGTACACTCTGGACAAGTCGCCAGGTCATCACAGGGCTGACACATAAACACAGACAACCATTCACACTCACATTCACACCTACGGTCAATTTAGAGTCACCAGTTAACCTAACCTGCATGTCTTTGGACTGTGGGGGAAACCGGAGCACCCGGAGGAAACCCACGCGGACACGGGGAGAACATGCAAACGCCGCACAGAAAGGCCCTCGCCGGCCACGGGGCTCGAACCCGGACCTTCTTGCTGTGAGGCGACAGCGCTAACCACTACACCACCGTGCCGGTCGTTTAAGCAAGCATGCAGCTGGATAAAGGGAGGATGGGCTCAGGTGATATACAGTCAAGTTTATTTGTATAGTGCTTTTAACAATAAACAGTGTCGCAACACAGCTTTACAGAATTTGAACAACTTAAAAACAAGCTAATTTTATCCCTAATCTACCAGACTCAAAAGGGAACCCATCCTCATTTGGGCAACAACAGACAACATGACTATAACATTAACAGTTTTAACATGAAGTCAGTTTCGTTGATGTTATAAACTCTTCATTGATGGAAACTTGAGTGCAAAACTGTTCATGACAACCGCAGTCCTAAAGTTAGCAAGTCAACTGTAGTCCTCAGCCATAAAAGCATTACTGGAAGTGTCCAGAGCGTCTTCCAGGTGTGACTTTCAACTGTCCACATGGGGCCGTCCTCCACAGGAGCGATGCGATGAGACTCCACCCAGACACAGGGCACCAGGATGGATCAGGCAGGTAGAAATCAATTCTGTTTTCTGCAGCACCTTCCTTTAATGCTGTGCAACATTTTGCTAGAGTCAGCACTAAGTGACCTGATCTGGTATGTCTCAAGCTGCAGTGAGTCGTTTTAAGGTGCTATTATAAAATATAGAATTTTTATTTGCGTAAATGCAAGTCAAAAGAACTTTCAGCTCCGAGAAAATCTCTTTTGCTCCATAAAATTCCAACTCTAGCAAGAGTTTGTGTCATTAAAACTATGGGCCATCAGTCAGGCTGCCCAAATACGTGGCCATGCTGTGCATGAAATGTCAGTCACTTGATATTAATTTCTTGTTTACAGGACTGTTGTATTAAAGGAACATCACAATCCTAATCATGCTGTTCTACTGAATATCAGCCACGCGCTCTCGCTCATGCCATACTGCTTTATTATTATACATACGGGACACTTTCTCCATGGAATAAAAACGTATTCTATTCCCTTCTAGTGGGTTTACTGATGGCATGCAAGATCATATCGCTCTCCCCAATGGAGAATGAGCGTGCAATATTGTACGTTGTCAAGATAACACGACGCCACACGTCGGAGCTCATGCGAAGATCCAATGACAAAACTTTTCTGCTGCGCATGCGCACAATCATTTCTTTGTCCGCCGGGAAAGAGAGAAGACGAGGCGAATCCAGTGCTGCTGCCAGGTTTAAAGGAACAGTCCACCGTACTTCCATAATGAAATATGCTCTTATCTGAATTGAGATGAGCTGCTCTGTACCTCTCCGAGCTTTGTGCGACCTCCCAGTCAGTCAGACGCGCTGTCACTCCTGTTAGCAATGTAGCTAGGCTCAGTATGGCCAATGGTATTTTTTGGGGCTGTAGTTAGATGCGACCAAACTCTTCCACGTTTTTCCTGTTTACATAGGTTTATATGACCAGTGACATGAAACAAGTTCAGTTACACAAATTGAAACGTAGTGATTTTCTATGCTATGGAAAGTCCGCACTATAATGACAGGCGTACTAACACCTTCTGCGCGATTCGACAGCGCATTGATACGGAGCTCAGATATCGATGTGCTGCCGAAGCGCGCAGAAGGTGTTAGTACGCCTGTCATTATAGTGCGGTCTTTCCATAGCATAGAAAATCGCTATGTTTCAATTTGTGTAACTGAACTTTGTTTCATGTCACTGGTCATATAAACCTATGTAAACAGGAAAAACGCAGAAGAGTTTGGTCGCATCTAACTACAGCCCCAAAAAATACCATTGGCCATACTGAGCCTAGCTACATTGCTAACAGGAGTGACAGCGCGTCTGACTGCGTCCGACTGACTGGGAGGTCGCGCAAAGCTTGGAGAGGTACGGAGCAGCTCGTCTCAATTCAGATAAGAGCATATTTCATTATGGAAGTACGGTGGACTGTTCCTTTAAGCACAAGTTCTACTTGGAGGTGAGGAAAAGTGACGGAGCCTTTTACAAGAGAACGTCACTCGTGGACTTCACTCAGCAAAGCCTTTTTGTTTTGAATAACTGCAATGGAACAATTAATTACGACCAAAAGTGACTGAGCTTGAACTGTCAACCTGAATATAGCTTGTATAGAAGATGGGTTGTTCAGGCTTTTTGGACTTGTACCGTTTTTATTGTTAGAACTTTGACTTTGTACAGAACATTGGATTGACAGAACATTGAATTACATTCGATCAGAATCAGCATTCAATATTGCTAAGTTACTGCCCTGTTCTTAACTTTTTGTAAAATCTATAATTGTTCCATCAAATGTATAATAATAACAACAATAGCTGGCTTTTTTCGTGGTCTATCAGATATATTCCATTCAGCTACTTCTCGTCAACTCGTTTAGTATCATGCTAGCTGAATGGAATATATCTAATATACCACGGAAAAAAAGCCAGCCAATATTATTTAATTATCACACGCCTCAACTGTATGGCAACTAGGCATTCAACCCAATTCATGATTTGATTCAATTCATGAAACAGAGTTCACAATTCGATTTCCTCATGATATTTTTGAAAAAAAAAAATTATGACTGCAAATAAAAGCAACATTTATTTTCTATTCATCAACTTAAACATTCCTTTTGTTAAATAAAAAAACAACTTGTTTTGTTTTTCTTAACCAACAATAGTTGCTTACTCATTTATAAAAGGATGGAGTAAAATATAAACAGCCTATTAACTAAAATATTCCTTTTATTAAAAAGAAAAAGAAAAAAATTCTTAATATACTTTTATGAACGTTTGTACTCCCTCCGTTTGCTTCTCTTTTCTCCATCTTTCAGCGGTCCGTAAAAAGAGCTCCGATTTCCTGATCAATCTATTTATACAGTCAGACAACAGCTCTTTCCCATTTTAATTCCGTTTCTTTTTTGTGGCGCTCGAGCTGTTACTTCCGCCTGGAGTGAAGTCATGTGCATTCCTGCTACTGTACATTATTGTGCCCTCTGCTTTCTAAACAATACAAATACAGCTCAGAAAAACAGATTACGCAGCCTGATAATAAGCGCAATTAATTTATTTCATTGATCCAAATCATTAGAAATTTGTATTGCGATTTATTGTCCATGATGTATTGTTACCTGCCTAAGAGCCGTAGTTTACTGCCAGAATTCTGATATAAATTGCGTAATTGCAAATATTACTTAAATCATAAGACAGAACCTACCAAAATATCTCAATGTTCATTCTCAATTCGTTTCCTGGTATAATCAAATCGCTGTACTTAATTATATTTAATTTTGGAATTATTTGTATACATGGTTGTGTGTAGTCTAGCTATAACTTCACTTGTACAGCTGCTATAACTTCAGTGATAAAAAAAAAAAAGAACAAACTTGTCTCACCAGATGTTCCACAGCATTATGATAAAACGCATGATGTATTATTCTTTAATAACTAAATTTAAAAAATGCACATTTTAGATAGATAGATAGATAGATAGATAGATAGATAGATAGATAGATAGATAGATAGATAGATAGATAGACAGTCCATAATTAGATAGATAGATAGATAGATAGATAGATAGATAGATAGATAGATAGATAGATAGATAGAATTAGACAGTCCATAATTAGACACCTTTTCAGATTTACCTATAAAAAAACAAAAGGTGAGTTTCAGTTACAACAGTTATTATTGGTTAATTAATAAATCAACCGGAAGACCCGCCTCGCCCTTTGATCTTGTCGTCTGATGACATGGCTCGTTACCTGAGATGGAATTTTTTTTAGCACGGTCAGCAATTTTTCAGAAAACCCGGACATCATCGCAGGTAAGCATGGTGGAGAGATCATGGACATGTTTTTACTGATTCACCGATATTTCATGATCTTTCATTTGTCAGTCGCCATTTTGTATCTAAATGCGCGTTTGAGAAGTCGCGTCGATAATAATGATCACTTTCACCGGTGTCCACCATTATCGACACCCTGTGGAATTAAGGGACATTTACAACTGTTATGGATCGATCTTTGTGTAACGTTGTTGAAGTCGATGAAGTACTTTAAAAAAATTAAAGTGCTGTGATTTATAATAAGGCGGCACGATGGTGTAGTGGTTAGCGCTGTCGCCTCACAGCAAGAAGGTCCGGGTTCGAGCCCCGGGGCCGGTGAGGGCCTTTCTGTGTGGAGTTTGCATGTTCTCCCCGTGTCCGCGTGGGTTTCCTCCGGGTGCTCCGGTTTCCCCCACAGTCCAAAGACATGCAGGTTAGGTTAACTGGTGACTCTAAATTGAGCGTAGGTGTGAATGTGAGTGTGAATGGTTGTATGTGTCTATGTGTCAGCCCTGTGATGACCTGGCGACTTGTCCAGGGTGTACCCCGCCTTTCGCCCGTAGTCAGCTGGGATAGGCTCCAGCTTGCCTGCGACCCTGTAGAACAGGATAAAGCGGCTAGAGATAATGAGATGAGATTTATAATAATTTTTTTTCTGATTCATAACAGAATGGAATGTTTGTAGAGTATTTGGAATCCGATTGCAATAAATAGAATTAGAGCAGAATTAAATTCCTCGCATATAAGAAATTACACGCTTGAAATATTCAGATTTTTCTATTCCATTCAGAAAATATTTTTTGCAGTTTGTTGTAAATATCTACCACACATTACAATATCAGTAGACATTTTATATTTTTAGATGCAAATTTAAAATCTAAAAAAAAAAAAAAATTAATTAATAATAATAATAATAATAATAATAATTCACTTGTTTGAAAATACTGAAACTTCACCAATCTGAATCTAATTACAACAAATTAGAGCATTGTTTGAATTCTTGGTAAACTACAAAACTAGAAATTAATCCAAACAACGAATGATTAACAAATTGTGATCTATGAAAACACTGAGAAAATGGAACAAAAAGATTTTCTGATGCAGGTTAAACATTATCAGTTCACTTGTTTACAAACATTAGAATTACTTCCTCATTTACGTAAACACCGACATCCATATATTTATATAAAAGATTTAATATACAAGATATATATATATATCTAGATTTATATAAAAGATTTTAAAATACAAGTCTATGGAAAACAAATTTTAAATAAAAACTAATGTTTTGTTAACTTAATACCACATACCGATGATTTTTAAAAAAATGAATAATCTGGATGTCGATAATTGTGGAACGGTATTGATAACTGTGGAAAAAGGGTGTCAATAATTGTGGAACGGTGTCACGTGATCTGATATGCTAAGTAATTGGGAATCAACTCATTTTTTTCCAGTGGAAGTTTGAGTAATTATTCATGCAGAATTTACGTACTGAAAGTCTTTTCTACTTTTGCAACGGCCAAAAGATTGTTAAGGTGTCGAGAACTGTAGCTGCCGTTTTATTTATTTTTATATATATTTATTCCCCCCCCCCGGCAAATTGCTGTGGAATAAAATACTTTGAGGTGGCAACAGTAGCTCATCACGCCACTCTATTAGAAACTGAAATGAACAGTGTTAAAAAAAAAAATAAATTATAAAAGAAAAAACACAATGCTTTGCCTACCTTTAAACAGCAGATTGGCCTTGGGGACGTCCAACTGGTAACCCAACAATACATTTGTTTCTTGCATTCGAGTACTGGCTTCAAACTCCACACCAACCTGCAGCTACGCATCACCAGAATAGATTTAATCAGAATCAAGTTTATTGCCAAGTACTCTCTCATATACAAGGAATCTGCTTTGGTGATTGGTGCTTGAACAGTTAAAATAGAAGAATTTAGCAAAGGCAAAAATAGCTATATACATGGAATAAATATTTTTGTTATTTTATGTTAATGTGTCGACAATACCCGATATAAACACAGAAGAGTTTCTAATTAAAGCAACACTGTCATATCTAGAGAAGTGATGAAAATACTCACTACTGAAAAAACCTTACCTGCTCATTGGCTTTGTGATAATAGGATGCATGTGCACCAGCACCTCCGAGGGTCAGTGTGGCAATGAAATTAGAACCTGGATAAAGAAGGAAAGATGATATACATAGTTTGAACCTGTTCATATTTGGTATTAACATCTGTCTCAAGTGATTGGATCACCATACTCCGTACAAGCGTCAACTAAGTCAGATGCGTCCTACTGTATGTTCTGATCACTCGATCAGAGGTCTGGGATGCATGTGGCCACATCACATTTGTAGCGTGAACAGCAAAGCAATGCCTCCTCATGCTTCCCTGACAACATCAAAAGACCAACTAATCACCAGTGTTGCCAGGATTGCATTTGTTTTTTTAGAAAGCAAGAAAAACATACAACTTGCCGCTGCTCAACACCTCCCTCATTGGCCGCCAACCAGGGATGAATGCACAGTTTCGATGGCCAAGATGGTACTGCCATCCCTGGCGCCACCAGTGGCATAGAGCCACGGGGGGGGGGGGGGGGGGGGGGAATGTTAAATTTGACCATCACTTTGGACCAGATCCAACTTGATGCTTTTTCAGTTGCTGCACAAAGCTGCTTGGAGGCAAGTGTTATGGCAGGTGAGCCAAGACCAAGTCGGGATAGGAAGGCTGTCATGGACCTCCCCAGGAATATCCAGCAGCCAACCTCCACTGGCCATACTGAGCACACCCACCCACTGTCCTCACAACTCATACACAACTGCTGATACCACGTTCTCTTACATTCAAATGCCTCCTCCGTATTGTCTTCCCAGGGGAAAGTCAGTTCTATAAGATGTACACATTTTAACGATTCAGACCACACAATCACATCTGGTCGCTCATTAGTTATGGCAATAGGCACTGGGAAGATTAGGTTCTCACCCAAGTCAACAGCGACTTGCCAATCCCGAGCATCTGCAAGTATCCTCGATTGTTTAGTCAGTTTCCCACACCAAGCTGGACATTCACCTTCTCGGCAGAACATCATTTTTAAAAAACGTTCCTTGCAAAGGATTCTCACCGATGTATTTAACTTGCTTTTTCACTATGTCCACTAATTCTGCCAACACCTGGTTGTGGCGCCAAGTACAGAGATGTAAGAGTTGTTTGCACGCTGACAGCACATAGTCAAGTGTTCCTCGTTCCACACCAGAACAAAGCATACGTTAGACTGAGAATAGCCCCACAACTTGAGATTGACTGGTGATGGTAGGAGATCATACACTGATCACAGATGGAATGATCTTGCAAGTTGGTCCACTGACCAAAGTTCTGGCCAGGAAACAGATCTAGACTTGACTTCATCCCATTTCATCTATGCACCCTGCTTTCCATACCCTGCAGCAGTTGTGAGATGTGACTCTTCATCAAAAGAACAGCGCTCATTCAACACCATCTCTCGGCGCCCTAATGTGTTCTCACGAGAGAACCACCTACCGGTATGGTGTCCATTACCAAGACCAACTCTTCCTGTTTGTACAGTGCCAACATCATCTTTTGTCTGCAGACTTGCTTCCACCGCTTCCATGGCATCCTCAGCTGCCCATTTCCTTACAGTTCGCACATCTGGCTGAGCATCCCAAATAACTTGATCAGGGGAATCCCGCAACATCAGATGTAGTCGAGCTTTGCCGATATTGAATTCTTTGACAAGTGAACGAAAAGGTAAGCTTAATTTACCTTTCATATATAGCCCTGCAGTTGAAAAGCAGGGTGGGACTCCTAGCCATTTGCGCAAGTGCTTGCTAATCTGATGCTGAACTACTTCCAGTGGAGAAAGAGATACTTCATACACTTGTAAAGGCCACATAATCCGTGGGAGATGACCAAACTAGAAGCACCAGGCTTTTAGTTTACCTGGCAGAAGGGTATTCTCTATTACTCTTAGGCCTTTCCTCAGCTGTTTTTCTACTTCCACTCCTTCATGGCGATCTGTTAATGGGATAGCATACCACTGACGCAAACTCTTTACCGGTTCCTCTCTGATGGTGGGAACCTTGTCGTGGCCAATGTGGAAACGGATGTCCTTCATTCACCTTACCACGCACCAGAGAAAGACTCTGGCTCTTCTCTGCCTTTGGTTTCAACCTGGCCCACGTGAACAGTTCTGAAAATTGCTGTAGCAGCTCCTGTGTTACAGCTTTGTCTTGGACAATCGCTGTGATGTCATCCATGAATGCCTGGTTAGGTGGAAGAGTTGGACCATCTTCAAGCACTTTTCCATGAGCAGCTGACTCAGCCCCTTTTAAGATGAGCTCCACTGCCATCATGAACAACAGTGGAGAAATAGCACAACCCATCATTATTCCTATTTCAAGAGGTTGCCAGCAGGTAGTATACTTCTTGGTTGTAAATCTCATACACACAAGCCCAAAGTGCAGAATCGCTTGCACTTTTGTGGGGAAGGAGAACTCTAGCACCTTCCATACAAGCACATGTGACACAGAACCACATGCACTGGCCAAGACCAGGCAGATTACATGTAACTCACTCTTGTTGCTTCTCGCATTCTGTACTGAATTCCATAGCATCTGAGCATGTTCTAAACAACCCAGGAAGCCAGGGACCCCAGCCTTTTGGACAAAAGTATGGATGTAGCCATTGTTTAGAAGGTAGTTTGCCATCCTCTGGGCTATTACACCAAAGAATATCTTTCCTTTCTCCTTCTACAAGGAGATAGGGTGAAATTGCCCAATATCTACAGAGTTCTGTTCTTTTGCAATCCAGATCCCATCAGCTAAGCACCAACTCTGTGGGACAACACCTTCTACCCAGGCTCTCTTGGGCAGCACGGTGGTGTAGTGGTTCGCACTGTCGCTTCACAGCAAGAAGGTTCTGGGTTCGAGCCCAGCAGCTGACAGGGGGCTTTCTGTGTGGAGTTTGCATGTTCTCCCCATGTCTGCGTGGGTTTCCTCCAGGTGCTCCGGTTTCCCCCACTGTCCAAAGACGTGCAGGTTAGGTTAACATGGGCGTGGCCTTAGGCTGAGGTGCCCTTGAGCAAGGCACCTACCCCCAGGCTGTTAGCATGACTGCCCACTGGGTGTGTGCTCATTGCTCACGTGTGTGATCACTGCTTCAGATGGGTTAAATGCAGAAAGGAATTTCACAAGTGCACATGTGATCAATAAAGTCGTTGTTCTTTAACAGATCAAAAAGGAGACAAAGCACACGCAGGCAGTTCTTATACAGCTTATACGAAATAGCATTAGGACCCGGAGCGCTCTTTGCCCAAGCTCTCCTAACAACTTCCTGTACCTCACTGAATCGAAGGTTAGCGGTATCAAGCTGACTCCCTGGTTGAGAAGGACGTGGGATTTCCTCCCTGTCTGGAATAGAAACAGACCTGACTGGATCAGAGTACACGGACTGCAAGTCTTCTTGTGTCACATCCAACACGCCGTTCTTAGGCTCTTTAAATAGCTTCTTTCTGCTTAAATCAACCTATTATACACTGTAACTGTCCAGCCATTCTGCTGATATATACTGTATATAATCAGTAGATACAAGTCTCCTCTCATACGTGAGCTGCTTCTTTCCATTTTCAACACAAGCTCTGTTCATCATTATACACTGATCAGCCATAACCACTGATAGGTGACGTGAATAACATTGATTATCTCATTACAGTGGCACCCATCAAAGGGTGGGGTATATTAGGCAGCAAGAGAACAGTCAGTTCTTGAAGTTGATGTGTTGGAAGCAGGAAAAATGGGCAAGTGTAAGGATCTGAGCGACTTTGAAAAGGGCCAAATTGTGATGGCGAGATGACTGGGTCTGATCATCTCCAAAATGGCACATCTTGTGGGGTGTTCCTGGTAGATATTTTCACTGTCCAAGAAGTCATTTTTTGCAACGCTGGGCTTTTGATATTGTAAAATACATTTCTTTTACTACACTGCAAAAAATGGCCTTTCAAAAATAAGAAATAAAAGATTAAAACAAAGCATATTTGCTTGAATCAGGTGAAAAAAATCTGCCAATGGAACTAGTCAAATTTGACTTGGTAAGATTTCTTAAAGTAAGATGAAAAATCTAACCTGTTTTTAGATGAAATAATTCCAAAATAAGATTGGGGAACTTATTATGCGAGATCTGATTAACTCAAAATAATCAAAATAGTTATTATAACAAGATCTTATAACAAGAACTTATAACAAGATCGTACTTCTTACATTTAGCCATTCAAGTCATTTTTATTTATTTATTTCATTTTAAGGGTATTTCACTTAAATTCATGACAAAGTCTTAGCAGTAAAAACTGAATTTAAGATAAATATACTAATATTAGGATTGTTAAATTCTACAACTAAGCATTGCTAGCTTAAAAGATTCTCCTTTTGTGACCTGTAATTAGTAAAATACTCTAGATATGAGACCAGAGACTATCTTGAATCAAGTTGACGACACGTGTAGCATTGCAACAAGTTTATTTTTTTTTCCCCATTTCAACATTCAAACATTAAAACATCTCTTAAGATTCCACTTCCCCAGGACCTCAGGCACCAAAAAAAAAAAAAGTCTACGCATTTTGACTTACAGTGCTTACACAACGCCAAAGCAACAGTGCATTTTGGGGGCACTGACTATTCATGTGTACGAGGGGTTTACAAGATCAGGCACAAAAACAAACAAATAAACAAACAAAAACAAACAAAAAACACTGAACTTAACTCACAGTATTCCAAAAAGACCTCACTAATGCCGCTTTTCCACTACCAACGCGGCTGAGTTGGGCTGAGCCGTGCCGTGCTGAGTCGAGCTGAGCGGGGCTGTTGGAGTTGCATTTCGACTACAACCGCGCTGAACCGTGCTGGCTGGAAGTGGGTGGACACATTGGGTGGAGTTAGCGAAAGTGGGTGGACGTCAGGTGATGTCGTTAAGCGGCGCAAACAGTGACATCAGTGAGCTTTTAAGCGTTAGTCTCACGACCCGGATAGTAAACAATAAACATGGAGGACATGGAGTCGCTAGTGTTGCTGGTCTTGGTGCTGTGGCTTGTTGTCACAGACAACGCCAACAGATACTGGCAAGAGCGTATAGATGAGGCGAGGCGCATAAGGTTTCAGAAATTCTCGTAATTCGTAATTCTTCTTCTTCCGGGTTTACAGTGTTTACAGATCCCAGCGTGCTCGCGGGGCGTGTGTGGGCATGCGAGGACACTCCTCCTCACCAATCAGTGCACAGGGGAGTGTCTCCTCACGCCCCCAGCCTCACTCGGCTCGGTTTGGCTCGCTTCAGCCCTACTCCAAAACGGTGTGAGTTTTGGGTGCTAAGCAGGGCTGAAGCGAGCGGAGTCGTGCTGCTCTAAGATAGTCGAAACGCGAGCCGTGTCGGGCTGAAGTGAGCTGAAGCGAGCTGAAGTGAGCTGAAAAAGGGTAGTGGAAAAGGGCTGTAAAACGCCCTCCACTCACTCATAGCCTTTTTGAAGGCACTTGTCTGGTCTAGAGTCTGTACAGCATCTAGAAGGAGCTCACTCTGAATGACTGAGAAAACAGTCGCAGTAAACTTAGGATCTGTAAGGTGGAGTTGAATTGTAATGAAAGATTCAAAGATTTCAGTAAAGTTCATTTATTCCCAAAACAAGCATACTTTGTTTTTTTTTTCTTGAAACAAGATGAACCGCATTTGACAAATGTCCAAAATGTACTTACTTGTTTTTAAAAAAAACTTGTTTTATTTTCAAAGATGCTCCAAATAAGACTTTTTCAAGACATTTTGTCTATACAAGATTTTCAAGATGGACGGTCTAAAAACTAGCCTTTCTAGCTAAATGAGGTTTTGCTTGTTGGGCAATTATGTCTTATAATAAGGGTGGCTAGATGTTTTGACTTGAAAATAGACAAATACACTTCCTAAGATTTTTATTTTTTGCAGTGTAGGTGACTGTTTTCTTTATGTACATCTTATATGGCTACCTGTATATCGTCCCGCCAAAGACATGACCGTCCCCTCTTCACCAGGCCGGCGGTGGTACACCAGCTCTCCTCCCAGTGCCAAGGACGGAGTGATCGACTGGAGATAGTGAGCTACAACAATGCCTAGGAAAGAGATAAAGAAAGAAAATAAGAGTGAGCATTCATATTGCATTCTGTAACGTCAGCCAATTTGGAAATAATAGAGCTGAGCAACGAACTTCCAATACATTGGATTTTATTTTTATGATTATTTTCAGGATTGTGACATGCACGATCACATGATCAAGTAACATATTAAAATACTCTACCTGATCCTACCACCATGTCTGGGTTTCCTACAGTTACTGTAGCTGTGAAGTCTTCTCCTTTAAACTCAGCGTCTCCTTGCCAGTTGACAAACTTTTGCTGCTGCGTCTGATTAGACACGGAGGAAAGTTACACAAGCGACACGAACTAAACAAATTCGTCTCTCTATGCAAAAAAAAAAAAGAAAAAAAAAGAACAGAATCGTTTATTCAACACACGTGTACCTGGAAGGCCAGTTTGGAGCGCACTCTGTTGCTTATTTGGTGAATAATCTGTGCATTGAGGCTCCCACTGTTGTCCATGTCACCCACCAGAACTGGAAATGCCTAGAAAATAGACAGATCTCTCACGCACCAAAGAGAAAGCACCAATCTACTGTGCTCTCACGGAAGCAGAAAAAAGTTTCAGATAAATTAAAAGCGGTGATTTATTACTTATCATAACATCATCAGGGCTTTCAATTCACACCTTTGCAGAGTCCAAATCACAGTAAAAATGTCTGAATAATATATTATTTAGTATGATTTGATTTTATCATCATGCACATAATTAAAAGGGGGGGGGGGGGGGGGTGGAAACAAAGCAAAACCCACAGTGGCTGAGGGGTGTGTAGGAGGGAACAAGGCTAAAATCTACATGTAAAACTTGCCAAAGGGGGAAATTCATGACCGACTGCTAACTCGAGTGTCCTGCGCAGAGACTTGACCTCAACCCCAGTGAACACCTTTGGTATTAACTGAAATGCCAACTGCACCCCAGACCTTCTCACCTGATATCAGTGTTTGAGCTCACGAATGCTCTTGTGGCTGAATTGAACCCTAATCCCTACAGCTACACTCAATAAGATAGTGGAAAGCCTTCCCGGAAAAGCAAATCTGGAATGGGATGTTCAACAAGCATACTGGATTGTGATGGTCAAGTGTCCGCAACTTATGGCTACATAGTGTACAACCCCGATTCCAAAAAAGTTGGGACAAAGTACAAATTGTAAATAAAAACGGAATGCAATGACGTGGAAGTTTCAAAAGTCCATATTTTATTCAGAATAGAACATAGATGACATATCAAATGCTTAAACTGAGAAAATGTATCATTTAAAGAGAAAAATTAGGTGATTTTAAATTTCATGACAACACCACATCTCAAAAAAGTTGGGACAAGGCCATGTTTAGCACTGTGAGACATCCCCTTTTCTCTTTACAACAGTCTGTAAACGTCTGGGGACTGAGGAGACAAGTTGCTCAAGTTTAGGGATAGGAATGTTAACCCATTCTTGTCTAATGTAGGATTCTAGTTGCTCAACTGTCTTAGGTCTTTTTTGTCGCATCTTCCGTTTTATGATGCACCAAATGTTTTCTATGGGTGAAAGATCTGGACTGCAGGCTGGCCAGTTCAGTACCCAGACCCTTCTTCTACGCAGCCATGATGCTGTAATTGATGCAGTATGTGGTTTGGCATTGTCATGTTGGAAAATGCAAGGTCTTCCCTGAAAGAGACGTCGTCTGGATGGGAGCATATGTTGCTCTAGAACCTGGATATACCTTTCAGCATTGGTGTCTTTCCAGATATGTAAGCTGCCCATGCCACACACACTAATGCAACCCCATACCATCAGAGATGCAGGCTTCTGAACTGAGCGCTGATAACAACTTGGGTCGTCCTTCTCCTCTTTAGTCCGAATGACACGGTGTCCCTGATTTCCATAAAGAACTTCAAATTTTGATTTGTCTGACCACAGAACAGTTTTCCACTTTGCCACAGTCCATTTTAAACAAGCCTTGGCCCAGAGAAGACGTCTGTGCTTCTGGATCATGTTTAGATACGGCTTCTTCTTTGAAATATAGAGTTTTAGCTGGCAACGGCGGATGGCACGGTGAATTGTGTTCACAGATAATGTTCTCTGGAAATATTCCTGAGCCCATTTTGTGATTTCCAATACAGAAGCATGCCTGTATGTGATGCAGTGCCGTCTAAGGGCCCGAAGATCACGGGCACCCAGTATGGTTTTCCGGCCTTGACCCTTACACACAGAGATTCTTCCAGATTCTCTGAATCTTTTGATGATATTATGCACTGCAGATGCTGATATGTTCAAACTCTTTGCAATTTTACACTGTTGAACTCCTTTCTGATATTGCTCCACTATTTGTCGGTGCAGAATTAGGGGGATTGGTGATCCTCTTCCCATCTTTACTTCTGAGAGCCGCTGCCACTCCAAGATGCTCTTTTTATGCCCAGTCATGTTAATGACCTATTGCCAATTGACCTAATGAGTTGCAATTTGGTCCTATATATGGCGGCACGGTGGTGTAGTGGTTAGCGCTGTCGCCTCACAGCAAGAAGGTCCTGGGTTCGAGCCCCGGGGCCGGCGAGGGCCTTTCTGTGTGGAGTTTGCATGTTCTCCCCGTGTCCGCGTGGGTTTCCTCCGGGTGCTCCGGTTTCCCCCACAGTCCAAAGACATGCAGGTTAGGTTAACTGGTGACTCTAAATTGACCGTAGGTGTGAATGTGAGTGTGAATGGTTGTCTGTGTCTATGTGTCAGCCCTGTGATGACCTGGCGACTTGTCCAGGGTGTACCCCGCCTTTCGCCCATAGTCAGCTGGGATAGGCTCCAGCTTGCCTGCGACCCTGTAGAAGGATAAAGCGGCTAGAGATAATGAGATGAGAATATGATATATATATATATATATATATATATATATATAAAATAAATTGTTTACCTCTCTTCACGTCGAAAGAAGGAGGAAAGTTTTGCTCGTTTTGACATGGCGAATTATTAACACAAGAGGAAATACTTGTAATTCGCAACTAAAAAGACTGCAGCTACACTGGAAGCTTGAAATGCTTTCTAGCGCGATTGTGTTGCGCTTGCGCAGAACGGTGTCAGTCTTGCATGCCTTAGCTCGCGTCCGCACCTAACGAGCTCCGGCACGCGCCGTTAACAAAGAACACCTGTCTTTGATCAATGAACTATGTTTGGGATATTTAAGGACCGCGCCCATGCAAGGACGATGCGAAGTATTACGTCGCGTCTAGGAAGGCGAAAAATACATTTCTCCATTCGGAAAACCGGAAATTTTCAAGAGTTTTGTCAAATATCCAGATTTCCGGGTAAATCTGGAAGACTTTCATCTATACACGTGGAACCCGGTCCGGTTATCTGGGTCATTTCGGTTCATCTGACGCCGTGCTTGTTTACTCACTGAAATTGGATATCATTTTACAAAAATAAGGATTGTAAAGTGCTGTGTTGTGTTCGGATGTTCAAATTCATATATAACAGGACATTCAGTTCACAAATCTCCGAGAAATAACACCAATCTAAAGCGACAGTGGGTGAGGTTTGGCCAAACGAAGCGGGCAGATTTCGTGTCGCCTACTAATAATAAATCTGATTCATCAAGTGTTCATCACCACCAGAACGACCACATGGGAATTACTGGAGCAAAAAGAAACCCATTGATTTAATAAGTGGCATTTGGACAGTTCGTTGATTCCCCTATTATCGCCCACTTCGTATTTTCTTTCAATAATCACACTGAATTAGTGTATGTTTTAAAGATTATATTTCTGCATTTATTGAGGTACATGTAAATATTTTCTCTATATTTTGCAGTGGCCAGCTTAGAATAAGGTCTATCCACTCACTCCAGTCGTATCCAGAATCTAGCCTTACATTCCATCTGGCTAGATTCAAAGCGCTCCTATTTTTCTTCAAGTTCATTTTCTTGCATCCTAGCAAACTTTCCACTGGGCCCCAGAGCGGGAGGTGACCAGCGCAAACCTTGTTAACCCAGGCGATGTTCAAGCTGGTATGATACAAGTTCCTTTCAGCCGTAGTCATGAAACCACTTGCAAGGGTTTTAAAGTACTGCTAGCTTTTGCAAGTTACTAGCAGGACTGTCTTGACAGAACAATGGTGTAGCCCAGTGGCAAGGACAGGCCAAGACAAACTGGCAACGTCTGCTACAGTGGCTGACCGGGAGATACGTTCGTTTAACCCCGCTCTTAGGTGATACCATAGGTCACCTTGCATGATGGCCATTGGCTCCCAAGGAGCTCATCCACCCTTTGACAGATCGTTTTTAGTCCTGCTAGGTGACATGCCACCCTTCTCACCAGTACACACTGGTGGGGGAGCCGGTTTAGACACAGACCACCCGTCCATGCGGCAGGTTGTACTGGGTTACAATGTTACCAGTAGCAAAGTCCACCAGGACCCTGACCTGACACCAAGAATAAAAATCCACAAACCAATCTGTGTTTCCAGTTCTCTCTGGCTGGTGGTGCACTATCAGCGTGGAGTGGGACTGTCGTAAACTGACATCTGTTTCTCGTCTTGGGGGCTCGAAAAGATAACCATTTACTCCGGAATATCCTTGATCATCATCATCTGCTCCTTCACCCGACATACAAGAATCCCAATCACTATCAGAATTCTCTCCAAAACATGATTCCACTTCGAGACTGGTCTAATCACTGCTGCGCACATGAACGAAATCGATACCTGGATCTTTGTTACACACCCCTTCAGGATCTTCCGGTTCAGTCTTGGCAGATTCTGTGAAAATCGGCTGAACTTAGAGGAGATACGCAGAATCTTTATTTTTAAATACATTTCTGAGTGGATAGTATCGCCATCCTTGACTCTTGTATGCTGCATAAATGGGAATAAAAAAATATCATTTTGAGAGTTAAAAATCGACCTCAAAGTTGGCATTTGAGCTGCCCTGCTGAGCCAGCCAGCCCTGAGTGGGTGACGTCACAGCAGGAACCGGATTTAAGGCCGAGGCCTATGACAGCTGTAGACCAAATATGTCCCGTCCCGGGTTTTAGCAGCAACTCTCAGCTCACACTCCTGGTGCAACTAAACTTACTTTCCTCTTAATTAAAAAAAAGAACAACTTTTCCTTTTCTTTTCCTTTAACTGTTGGTACTGCACCCTCTTTCAATACGGGCTTATAGCCAACGCTCCTCAACAGATCAGAGGTCTCGTACGAGTCTTCAGTAAAATGTGCAGAGCAGAGGAGAGACCACTTCATAGCCGCCCGATGTGCCCGTGAACTTCTCGCAAAATGCGTCCAAATCTTTGCAGTTTGAGCATTCTTGGGCCATGAATGCAATGTAAAGCCACCTTCTGTTGTGTTGCTGTACCCGCCAGCAACACGTCTACGTGGCATGCCGATAAATTAGCTCAAAATGCAGGATCGGAGTTGCAGTCAGCTCTGTGTTTTAGTATAGCGCAAATGGCGATCAGGCCGATAGACTTCCTGCGGTGACATCACAGAGGTCAAGGTCATTCACTCAGACCGCTACCTACATGAATCGCTTTACTTGTAAAAATGACTATATTAGATTTATTGCTAACGCTGTGCCATTCTTGAGGTCTCAAGGCATTTATAAACAAAAAGTGAGGCCATGGTTCTACGTATTTCCTTTAATGATTTTCTATCAATTTATGGCCTTTTGGATCAGCTATGGTTCGAAAACACATGGTCAATCAACATAATGATTGTTGCTTTGTATAAGGAAAAAAAAGTGGGGTTTAGGGGCATTACATTCACTTTAAATCTGATTCCAAAAGATCGGGTGTGTGTTCATACAGCTCAGAAGGAAAAAGCTGGATGATCTGCCCAAGATCAATTAAAACAGTTATAGACTGCTCAACAAATACAAGGTAAAATAATGTATACCAGATTTACCAATCCATACAAGGGTTATTTGACCGCTCATGCAAACAGAATTACAATTGTCCGAGATACGGTAAATGTAGCCTAGAACTGGCAGATACATCAACAACTGGCGAATGAGGATGTGTGGTAGGGAGAGTGTTTTATTTTTGCGCATCAAATAATAGCAAAACACATGCACAATTTAGTTTAATGTGGCAAGTCATGGTCTTAAAGTTCTTACATCAATCTGTTTAACCCTTTGATGCAAAACACATGCCCACCCCTTCTAATGCACAACATGGGTCAAAAATGACCCGCATTCATTTTCCAGGTTATTTCATGCTGACTGAGTTTTTCTTTGCTCTATCTTTTAAAATCAATTTATTTTATGATTGAATATTCCAAGTATTCTTTAAATATCTTGTTTTTAATTACCACAAATCATTAATTTAATTTTTTCTTTCCTACTTTATGAACAAAAATACTTTTTATATTACTACACACGGGTCATCCAAGTGTGATTTAAAATTAAATGTCTTAATACTATAATAATAATAATTTGTTTCAAGTAATTACTTTAGCAGTGAATGGGGCCAGTTATTTATTTATTAACTATGTCGTTAGCTAAGCCAACTACAGTAAAATTAGCTAAATAAAGTAGAATATGTCAACAGCTCGGTAGCTAATAGTAATTACTCGTAACTTTCTGACAAGTAATCTACTCACTCTCAAGGGAACCTAAACATAATCCATTTTTTTCTAAGGTAATGTTAGAACAATTGAAAAACGTTACTTCCATGTATTAGATGGGCAAAGGGCGCTGTGCTGAGCTGTGAAATGTCTGACACAAGCACAATTCACAGTTCCCACCAAACGCTGGAGTAAATGCATGCGGGTCGGTTCTGACCCATGTGTGTAAACTTGATGTAGAATTACAAAAGCTGTGCTTGTTCATAACTTAAAAGGAAAAATAAAAACAATGATTTGTGCTAAACAAAAAAGATATTTACTGCATATTTGGAAAAGTAAATGACAAAATGAATTTATTTCAAAAGTATATCATAGAAACACTCAGCCATACATGAAATAACCTGGAAAATGAATGCAGGTCGTTTTTGACCCATGTTGTGCATTAGAAGGGTAGTGATACAAAAAGGGTTTTTATTCAAAAAGTAAGAAAGGAAAAAATAAAATAAGGATGTATGATGATCAAAAACAAGTTAATTGAGGAATACCTTGAATACTGAATGATGGAATTAATTTATTGCAAAGATATCGAAGATAAAAACTCAGCCGGGTCACTTTTGACCCATGTTTTGCATCAAAGGGTTAATGCATAAATGGGGTTTAAATAAGTTTCTCCATATACATTACTCACAGGGGCGGCACGGTGGTGTAGTGGTTAGCACTGTTGCCTCACAGCAAGAAGGTCCTGGGTTCGAGCCCCATGGCCGGCGAGGGCCTTTCTGTGTGGAGTTTGCATGTTCTCCCTGTGTTCGCGTGGGTTTCCTCCGGGTGCTCCGGTTTCCCCCACAGTCCAAAGACATGCAGGTTAGGTTAACTGGTGACTCTAAATTGACCGTAGGTGTGAGTGTGAATGGTTGTCTGTGTCTGTGTTAGCCCTGTGATGACCTGGCGACTTGTCCAGGGTGTACCCCGCCTTTCGCCCGTAGTCAGCTGGGATAGGCTCCAGCTTGCCTGCGACCCTGTAGAAGGATAAAGCGGCTAGAGATAATGAGATGAGATGAGACATTACTCACATCTTAAATGTGCAATATGTAATCTGACAATAATACCACGAGAAACGATAGCCATAGAGAACACTGCATCCCATTCCAACAAATTAACCCAATGCAATTCACTGGAGAATGTGCGATGATAAATTGAGAACGGAAAAAAAAAAAAAAAAAAAATCATCCTACGAACAAACTATGCCATGACCTACATTTAGTATCTTGTTAAAATGTTAAACTAAATTGTGCCTTTTTTTGTTGCAAACTAAAACACTACGAAATCAAAAAAGATGAACATCGTACACATTTTAAATTTTACCTCTGCAGGTCCTGTCTGCTTGGTCCCGACATACGTAGCACCAAATCTGTAACTGGAATCTCCCAAGGTGCTTAGCATGATGGTGTGATTGACCTGCAAAGAAGCACCAACGACATTAACACCACAAAAACAGAATCACGTGAGACTGCAGAGCAAAGAGGCAGCTCACCAAGGACACTATATGGTGGTGCTTGAAAGTTTGTGAACCCTTTAGAATTTTCTGAAATGCGGAGCATCCTGCGGTAAAACCGCAGCAGAGATGTGGTTTTACCGCAGGATGCTCCGCATTTCATACGTGGACCATGTTACAAACAAAGAGGTCCTCCGACGGGTCGGTATGGAGCGCGAGCTACTCCGTACGATTGATCAACGGCAGCTCAAGTTTCTTGGTCACTGTGTGAGAAAACAAGCACTTGAAGAGCTCAGCCTCAGTGGAAGGATCGTGGGAAAGAAAGCCCGGGGAGGTCAGAGGAAAACATTCCTCAAGAACTTTGATCTCACCCCTGCAGACATCTGGGTCTTGGCAAGACAGAGGGAAACATGGCATGATATGGTTCGCCAAGCGCTGATTCGGTGATGACACTTTCGAGTCGAGAATTTTCTATATTTCTGCATAAATATGACCCAAAACATCATCAGATTTTCACACAAGTCCTAAAAGTAGAGAAAGAGAACCCAGTTAAACAAATGAGACAAAAATATTAGACTTGGTCATTTATTTATTGAGGAAAATGATCCAATATTACATATCTGTGAGTGGCAAAAGTATGTGAACCTTTGCTTTCAGTATCTGGTGTGACCCCCCTTGTGCAGCAATAACTGCAACTAAACGTTTGCGGTAACTGTTGATCAGTCCTGCACACCGGCTTGGAGGAATTTTAGCCCATTCCTCCGTACAGAACAGCTTCAACTCTGGGATGTTGGTGGGTTTCCTCACATGAACTGCTCACTTCAGGTCCTTCCACAACATTTCCATTGGATTAAGGTCAGGACTTTGACTTGGCCATTCCAAAACATTAACTTTATTCTTCTTTAACCATTCTTTGGTAGAACGACTTGTGTGCTTAGGGTCGTTGTCTTGCTGCATGACCCACCTTCTCTTGAGATTCAGTTCATGGACAGATGTCCTGACATTTTCCTTTAGAATTCGCTGGTATAATTCAGAATTCATTGTTCCATCAATGATGGCAAGCCATCCTGGCCCAGATGCAGCAAAACAGGCCCAAACCATGATACTACCACCACCATGTTTCACAGATGGGATAAGGTTCTTATGCTGGAATGCAGTGTTTTCCTTTCTCCAAACATAACGCTTCTCATTTAAACCAAAAAGTTTTATTTTGGTCTCATTTGTCCACAAAACATTTTTCCAACAGCCTTCTGGCTTGTCCACGTGATCTTCAGCAAACTGCAGACGAGCAGCAATGTTCTTTTTGGAGAGCAGTGGCTTTCTCCTTGCAACCCTGCCATGCACACCATTGTTATTCGGTATTCTCCTGATGGTGGACTCATGAAAGAAAGAAAAGCAAGCACAACTTTATTCATCACACACTTATGAAATTCCTCTCTGCATGTAACCCATCTGAAGCAGTGAAAACACACGTGTGTACACACATGAACAATGAGCGCACACACACATACCCAGAGCAGTAGGCAGCCATGCTAACAGCGCCCGGGGAGCAGTTGGGAGTTAGGTGCCTCGCTCAGGGGCACCTCAGCCCAAGGCCGTCCCATATTAACCTAACTGCATGTCTTTGAACATTAACATTAGCCAATGTGAGAGAGGCCTTCAGTTGCTTAGAAGATACCCTGGGATCCTTTGTGACCTCGCCGACTATTACATGCCTTGCTCTTGGAGTGATCCTTGTTGGTCGACCACTCCTGGGGAGGGTAATAATGGTCTTGAATTTCCTCCATTTGTACACAATCTGTCTGACTGTGGATTGGTGGAGTCCAAACTCTTGAGAGATGGCTTTGTAACCTTTTCCAGCCTGATGAGCATCAACAACGCTTTTTCTGAGGTCCTCAGAAATCTCCTTTGTTTGTGTCATGATACACTTCCACAAACGTGTTGTGAAGATCAGACTTTGATAGATCCCTGTTCTTTAAATAAAACAGGGTGCCCACTCACACCTGATTGTCATCCCATTGATTGAAAACACCTGACTCTAATTTCACCTTCAAATTAACTGCTAATCCTAGAGGTTCACATACTTTTGCCAATCACAGATATGTAATATTGGATCATTTTCCTCAATAAATAAATGACCAAGTATAATATTTTTGTCTCATTTGTTTAACTGGGTTCTCTTTATCTACTTTTAGGACTTGTGTGAAAATTTGATGATGTTTTAGGTCATATTTATGCAGAAATATAGAAAATTCTAAAGGGTTCACAAACTTTCAAGCACCACTGTAGATAAGCACAGACTGTTCAGGAACATGCCAGTCCATGGTGTTTTGCAAACGTCTTTGTGGATGTGCAGCCTATTTTTTTTTCCTCCACACTCTGGATCTTTTTCCTTTATATAATCTTAACATCTCTCTCCAAATAGAGAACCGGTTTGTGCAGTGTGTTTACAAATGCAGATTTATTCTCGAGAGCCACACAGTGGGCCAAAATACCATTGAGTAAACCTTAAAGGGCCGACTCACCCTTCCCAGAATCCAGTTTTTTGTTTTGAAATCAAATGACGTTTGCAAATTCACTATTAGTGATCCCTTCTAAACCCGTCTCAAACTTTTTCTTCATCGACACATCATACACTCACTGTCCCCTTTAAAGGAGAACAGAAGACAAATTTATCATCAAAATTCTATTTCTCATTTTATTAAATATAGGAATGCATTTTTGATCGCTATTTTGTCGCTGCTATAGCAAGTTATGAGTGTATGAAATATGCTCTGTAATATCTCAGTCCATATGTCAAAGCAATGGCCGTAAACGACATTCGCCGAGACCTGTGCGAGACATCGTAGGATGGAAGTAAAACGTACAGCAGAAGTCAAAGTGACCAACATCTGCCGACGTTTTCAAAAGATGCGCGCGCGCTCTTTGTCGAATGCTGATGTAATCAAACTGGAAGTTTTGTTTGTTTTGATAGCAATCAGGAAAGTTTGAAAAAAGTAGGCAGGAATCGTCATTTCAACTCGTTTTTGTGCAATACTTCGTTTGGAAAAAAGAGTTTTCAAAATGGCGGCACTGACACCTGGCTGACACTTCACGTTTCGAAGTCTCGCACAAGTCTCGTGAAGATCGCGTGGATAAGTGACGCCTGCCGTGGACCAAACGAACTAAATTCAACATGGCTAAAAACCGAATAGGCCGATAAGTATCATATTTAATTGCAATTAGTTGCCAGTACGAGTCACGATATAAGGTTACTAAAACCGAAAACGTAACACGTTAATTAAGAAATAAAGCAAGTTTAACAATGAATTCAGTTCTCCTTTAATCAGAACCTGTTCTTGGCTGCAGGAGTGGAACCCAGTGTGGTCTTCTGTTGCATGCTAACTTCTTTGAGACTCTTGTGGGATGCAGACAAGGTGCTCTTGAATCCCCAATGATATTCAATGTTTATATGGACTTTGTCGTTAGAATTGCCAAGAGTGAAATTATAAAGACCAACCCCGATGCAGGAATCAAGATCAATTATCATATACCCAATGAGCTGTCTCCCCGAGAGCTTCGGATGAAAGCATCAGCACATGGCAATGTACTAGTCACTGAGCTACTGTACGCTGACGATCAGGTCATATTCGCCAAATCAAAGGAGGAACTGCAGGACATGCTCAACATCTATGATGGCACCTTTAGACGGTTCGGGATGCAGATCTCATACACCAAGACTGAAACAATGGTATTCAATGTAGATGAACATCTAATGGAATTGCCGAGCCTTGCGAGTATCGGGCTCAACAATCTAAAGAATGTAAGAAGCTTCAAGTATTTGGGATACACCATAACCAACTCGGAAAGTACTATTCAATCCTTACATACCTGAATTGCCGCAGCATACCAAAAATGGAACGATCTCAAGCATGTCTTGACCGATAAGCGGATACGGCTAGAAACAAGAGTGAAATTCCTCACCACATGCATTCGGTCAAGGCTTTTGTATAGTGTTCAAGCATGGGAACTGACAGAGGACGAGTTGAAGAAGGTGGAAGTCATCTGGCATGGCTTCCTGAGGAAAATGGTACGGCGAGGGTTTGAAAGGAAAAATGCTCCGGATCGAGCAGAGAAGGAAGGAAGGAACAGAGGTTGACTGGAGCTTCCGTATTTCTAATGAGAAATTACGTGAAATCACAAAAACAAATTCCATCTGAGACTTTTGCGTGATGCAGTACCTGAAATACCTGGCACATATATGTAGGCTTGACAACAATGCCCTCCAAAAACAGGTCCTCTTCGATAGCTCAACTCCGAAAGCCGTTTGGTATAGAGTAGAGAAGGAGCTTGCTGTCGATGTACAGCAAGCACAGAAAGCGATGATGGATAGGACAGACTTCCAGCTACTGCTGAATAGACAATTCCAGCAGTAGCACCCCATGGCGGTCTCCGACGCCTCCGGGGAAATTTGATGATGATGATGAGATGCTTTTCTGCTCACCACAGTTGTAAAGAGTGATTATACGAGTTGCTATATCCTTCCTGGCAGCTCAAACCAACTGGCCATTTTCCTCTGACCTCTCTTATCAACAAGGCGTTTGTTTCCACCCACAGAACTGTCGCTCACTCAATGTTTTTTGTTTTTCACACCATTCTGTGTAAGCTCTACAGACTGCTGTTTGTGAAAACCCCAGGAGATCAGCAGTTTCTCAAATACTCAAACCGACACCCATGCCACAGAGAAAGTCACCCTCTGAGATCACAGCTTTTCCCATTCTGATGTTTGAAGTGAACGTCTTGAACTGAAGCTCTTGATTTGTAACTGTATGATTTGATGCATTGTGCTGCCGTCAAGGGATCGGCTGATTTTTTCTTAGTTACCCACTTAATACAAGTTTATACCAACCAAACTGGCACAATTCAAATATTTTGTACAGATACAGCTCAGCCTCTCCATTTCAGATAACATTTAGGCTCCACTCCAGCCTCTAATAAGAAAGACCTGATTTTGGGCGTGCTGTGCACCATCAAGCTCAAATAAACCTCTTTAGTTTGAGCTTACTGAAGGATATTTTAGCAGGGAATTATTCAGAAGAGATATTAGGACTCTCCTTACCTTTCACTTCAACACAAAACTTGATTTACAATTGAACAGAGTTGAAAAGAGTCTCGGACCAACTGACAGTGAAGGAATCCAATTTTTTGCGTTGATTTACGAAACGAACACAGAACGGCATGGTGTTTTTCATCATATGTTTGCCACGGGGACTCAACACGCCTCCCTTCAAACACATCTCCCTTCAGTCGCTTACTGGCTGACCACACTTTCACTTTTTTTTTTTTAAATACCGAGCCCTGTATTCCTGACACTGTCCGATGTGCTCAGGGCCGGTCGGGGCTCTGATGTCCCTTTTCCACCAAAGCAGTTCCAGGGCTGGTTCGGGGCCAGTGCTTAGTTTGGAACCGGGTTTTCTGTTTCCACTGACAAAGAACTGGCTCTGGGGCCAGAAAAATCGGTTCCAGGCTAGCACCAACTCTCTGCTGGGCCAGAGGAAAGAACCGCTTACGTCAGCGGGGGGGGGAGTTGTTAAGACCAACAACAATAACAAGACCGCGAAAGATCGCCATTTTTAAGCGACGAGGAGCAGCAGCTGTACAAATGCTTAGTCATCCATTATTATTATTATTATTATTGCTGTTGTTGCTGCTGCTTCTTCCGTGTTGTTTTTGCTTCGATATTCGCGCCAAGGTTTATGCAAACGTAGCGACGTAACTGACATATACAGCGACGTACTGTAACTGACGTATACAGTGACGTAATGACGTGGCTTCCCTTAGCACCGCGAGCTATGGAAAAGCAAACTGGTTCTCAGCTGGCTCGCAAGTTGAACGAGTTGTGAACCAGCACCGGCCCCGAACCAGCCCTGGAACTGATTTGGTGGAAAAGGGGTATGAGTGAGCCTCCCTGGTGGCTGTTTCAGCCCTGAAATCATCTTCAGTGGTTGAACAAGCTCACCCAAAAAAACTTCAGCTTAGAGCGCGCCATCGTTTGGTTCACGCAGAGATAATTACACCACCACACCAGGCCGATTGCGATTGGTCAAAAGCTTGACGCTCGTTTGGTCATTACATGTAACTGATTTTTATTGGTCACAAGCGAGCGCTCTTTGTTTACGCTCTGGCTTCCTGTCGTCTCTTCACTGGGGTTGGATTTTGGCAAACGGAGAAATTCATGGAGGGATTTCTAGAAAGGACGACTTATGATAATGATAACGATGATAAATACATTCATCACGGTGACAACTGCTAGTAATTTTCTCTTTGTCACTGATGGATTATGTTCATCAAGGATGAGCGTGACGAGCACCAGTGGGAACCCTGATGGTGCGAAAAAAAAAACACCGAGTGAGTGAGCGAGCGTGCAACAGCTCTGTGGGTGGAAACAAATGCCTTGTTGATGAGAGAGGTCAGAGGGAAACGGACAGATTGGTTCGAGCTGCCAGGAAGGATACGGTCACTCATATAATCACATGAGCACTGAAGGCACGAAGCGAAACTAGGGGGGTGCGGGGGCGTGGCCCCCCGGAAACTCTTTTGAAAATCGATGCTCTCAGGTGCATTTTCAAGGTCTGAGAGGTTTTAGATCCTTGATTATAGAATGGATTTTACCAGTGTTTCAATGATTTCTGACCTAAACAGTATTAATGTAAACACATTTGAAATTTCACCTTAAAGTTAAACTGTTGTGTTATAGATTACTGAGGTCTATGATCGACTGAAAATCTACAGGGATCCCTTAATTATCTCTGATCAAGTCGTGTTATAACAAAAATGTGCAGGAAAATATGAACAGTGGTTTGCTCCATCTTCTGCAATCCAGTGAAGAGAATCGATCATCATGACCTCCTGTTGACCACAAAGGGATCTGAACCTAAGACCTGCCACCTTAAAATAAGTCGCTGTATTACTATAACTAATGATTTAGAATGTTTCGGATGCAATTACCGTAATATATGTATAACTAAAGATACACTGAAAAGAAAAATAAAGCAACTGCATATTATAAAGTTTAAATTTTGGCACTTTATTAAATGGACGAGATTAAAACATATTTAAAGGAAAAGAAAACTTCATTCGTACATTTAAGTTTGCAGAAAGATTCCGTACTCATAAACACATTCATGAAGAGAATTTAAGTGTCAAATGTAGCATAATTTTGAATAATAATGATAAGCGTATTTGGCAGTGTGATGTCACGGTGAGCCTTTAACAAAAGAATAATCCGGAGCCGCCTTTTGTTAAATGGATCCCAGTGACATCACACTGCCAGAAATGCTTATGATGATTATTTGAAATTATGCAATATTTGACACATTTGGACAACTTCACTTCATGAGTGTGTTTATAAGGACATAATCTTTCTGCAAACCCAAACTAATGAATTAAGTTTTCTCCTCCTTTAAACCAGATTCATTCTCCTCGGCTTTTGCTTGGCCCGATGCTGGGCGACCCGCTCATAGTCCGTCTCGCTGTCACTGGATCAAATTGTCCAGCGAACGCTTTTCGAGCCAGTCGCTGTGATCAAAATTGACGACGGTTTCGTTGTCGTGACAGTCGTCTGGTTTTGTGCGCCATCACTCACGTGGGTTTGTTGGCGTTTAGTCAACCCATCTTTGATCAAAGCCATAATGATAACAGACTAGGTCAAACTTTTGTGATTAAAATCAGTCGGCTTTGTCCGTCTGGTCGGGGACGACATCGGCAGCCAATGAGATCGCTTATAATGAATCAGAAAATTCTGGGATGTCTGACGTTTTCTTTCGATGTTTTTATTGGACGGTTTGAACACGTGATCTTGACATACCCAACAGATTAGAGTTTGTTTACATCATACCATGCGGACATATTACTTTGACAGAATCAACACAAACATTGGGGAAAAAAGAGCGCTTGTTTAACACAAATATCAGTCAATATGTAAATGGATCTGTTATCTGCTCTCCTATGGATCTAGTTACTTGTGGGTAGGAAATTTAACATATCGGTATAAATCTGAAGGCCAATTTATGCTGACAACCCAGTCCTCGCAGATAGCGTCGCAGACAGTGTCTGCGTAGCCCCCCCACCTTCGCAGACGCTCTGCGCGCACCTCCTAAAAATTGTGACCACCGCAGAAGCCTCGCAGACAGCGCCGCAGACAAGAGGGCTCTGATTGGTCCACTCTACATCCGCTGTACACGCACTTCCGCTTCCCTACTTTCCTGGTTTGTTTTGTTTTCACGACCGGCATTTTTAAAAACACGAGCGAAGATGGAGCAGCATGAAGAGCGGTTGATTGAGGAAGTACGTACATCTCTTCGACTCCAGTTCTAGTCATTATAAAAAAAAAAGTTCTAGTCATTATAAGTAACCGGAGGATAAACACTCCACTAACCACACCCACCAACTACTCCTAGCGACTTCGCGCCCCCTTGCGTTGTGCCGGTGAATAACATCGCGCATGCCTTTACTCCCCGCTCAACAATAAATTACAACTGTCTGCGAAAAGCTATCTGCGAAAGCCTTGTCGCACGAGCATGCAGAGGCCCTTAGCGTATCGGATTTTAACTAAAGCGACTAAGCGTATCGGCAGGCAGAGCAAGCGGATCGGGTCCGATACGCTAAAACGCTTTGGGGAAAACCATGTTTGAAGGGCCTCTGAACATAATGACAGTATGTTAAGCCTAGTGCCGCTTTTCCACTACAAACGCGGCTGAGCCGTGCCGAGTCGAGCTGAGTCGAGCTGAGCGGGGCTATTGAAGTTGCATTTCGACTACAACCGCGCTGAACCGTGCTGGCTGGAAGTGGGTGGACACATTGGGTGGAGTTAGCGAAAGTGGGTGGACGTCACGTGATGTCGTTAAGCAGCGCAAACAGTGACATCAGTGACAGTGGCGGAACAAGTCAGAGCCGGGCCGGGGGCGGGGCAAATGACCGGGCCCTTTATTAAAGCTTATCATAACATCATTTTAGGCTACAAAATGTCCGCAACTGCGGTGTTTACCAATTTCAACACTACCGGGTGCAACTATGTTATTTAGTACATCAAGTCCTTCAAACGAACATGTAACTCAGAAACAAAAAACATTAGGATACTGTACATGGCTCATAATAAAACATCAATAGCCTATACTGCGCACATTATTTGAAGGGCATACGAATGAGCGCTCAGAGGTTGCAACGGTGACAGGAAGAGTCAGAAATAAAAGGAGGGCGGTGCAAACCTCACTGAATGCACTGTGTTTACCAATTTCAACACTACGGGGTGCAACTATGTTATTTTGTACATTAAGTCCTTCAAACGAACATGTAACTCAGAAACAAAAAAACATTAGGTGACATACTGTACATGGCTCATAATAAAACATCAATAGCCTACTGCGCGCATTATTTGAAGGGCATACGACGAGCCTTGCGCTCCGCAAACTCGTCCACGATGCTCTGTATGTCACTGATTCAGTGATCTTTTAAGCGGTAGTCTCACGACCCGGATAGTAAACAATAAACATGGAGGACATGGAGTCGTTAGTGTTGCTGGTCTTGGTGCTGTGGCTTGCGACAACAGATACTGGCAAGAGCGTATAGATGAGGCGAGGCGCATAAGGCTTCAGAAATTCTCGTAATTCGTAATTCTTCTCCTTCCGGGTTTACGGTGTTTACAGATCCCAGCGCGCTCGCGGGGCGTGTGTGGGCATGTGAGGACACTCCTCCTCACCAATCAGTGCACAGGGGAGTGTCTGCTCACGCCCCCAGCCTCAGTCGGCACGGCTTGGCTCGCTTCAGCCCCACTCCAAAACGGTGCGAGTTTTAGGGGCTAAGCAGGGCTGAAACGAGCTAAGTCGTGCTGGTTTTTGGTAGTCGAAACGCGAGCCGTGTCGGGCTGAAGTGAGCTGAAGCGAGCTGAAGTGAGCTGAAAAAGGGTAGTGGAAAAGGGCCATAGGTCACAACCGGCCGTACGTGGTCCTACGGCCGGTCTACGTGCAAAAAACGCAAGAAACGCACAGAGAGCGCGCATGTGACGTGCTGATTTTCGAGCCGTAGACCAGCTGCTGCAGAGGTTCTTTGTCATGTCAAACAAACTCTACGGGCGCTTACGTTTTTTTCAGGTTGGAAGACAAACTTACAGCCAACGTGCGTCTTTCTCCACGAACAAAAAAAAACAAAAACGCAGCGATTTGGGAAACGCCAAAAATCGCACGGCCAAAAAAATTGTACGTCCGGCTGTGACCTAGGCTTTAGCCAGGGTAGCACATGCTGTACTAGTGTGTTATTAGATTTAATGCCTAACACCTTGCTGTAACAGTGATTATGTACTAAATCACCCCTAGCTGTAAATGAGTGCGTGAATGCACGTGTTCACTGTGCCCTGAAATGAACAGGCGTCCCGTCTGAGGCGAATTCTCCTGCTTTGTGCCTGATATTCCTGGAATGGGCTCTAGATCCACTACAACCCTGATCACAATAGATGAATAAATGAAAGTACCTGGAGAGACCGTTTCAATACCTCGACGTTAACTTTTTAATCCACTGGTCCACTCGGACAAGCAGCAAGATTTTTCACTCGTCCTGACCGGAACCTTTTTATTATTCCTATGCATTTACTAGTTCAGTGAAAGGAAAGTGATTAACAAAGTTTATCAGAAAGCAAGTACAGTTATGAGAGTCGTCCTGCTTTAATGATTCAGAATTTTTCAATAAGACAAACTTTTATGATCCGTGTGTTGTTCTAACCCGTTACCTGATCTGCAGTTTTAAGAGTTAGACTCATGCAAATTCAAAGCTTCTCAAGGAAATAACCTGATTAATCCAGTAAAACCAGAAGTATTCATTAAATTTACAGTGTTCCTGAAAAACTTTCCTTAACATCAGTCAGTTGGGCAGATCTATGTCAGACATTTTCAGACAATTTTAGCTTTGTGTAAAATGAATGAAAACAAGCAAGAAAATCAAGGACTATTATTTATTCCACAGTGTCCTTTCCAGCACATTGAAACGGTCAGTTACTGATGATGGTTTCTGTATCGGTTTATCATTGAACACATCAAAGCTCATTTCTGAATTTCTCAAGCAGACGGTTGTTAGTTTCCTCATCCTGCTCATCGAAGCTCTCGTAGCCTGCATCAAGATCAGAATCAGAATCCTGCTCATAAGACTCATCCATCTGACGAACAGGTTCTTCAACATCTCCATCAGAACCAGCCACAGCTTCACTTTCAACATCAACAATATCACACATCTGAACTAGAGCCCTGCACTCCCGCGGGAGTCCCACGGGACCCGACGCAAAGCAGGGCGGCGCAGGACAAATTTTGAAAGCTCATTGCGGGCGCGGGCGGGAGGGGGAGTGCACAATGCGGGAGCGGTGATAAGCTGCAGTCCCGCTAACTAAAAACGTGTTTAAAATAAATTTTATAAATTATTATGTCTATCATATATAATTTGTGCTGGATATTTTATTTGGCATTAATAAAAACATTTTAAGATGCCTAAATTTGCGGATGTGGTCTAACCTCGCGTACGTTTCCGATTCCTTTCTGCTCTTCCGTGTTTGAGATCTCCGATCATGGCAGAAGAGCAGAGCTCCTCTAGTGAAGCTCACAATGGGTATCTCTGTAAAGCCTCAGCTGCGCATGCCGCCTGGCAACGCGCACCCTCGCTACGTGCGCTAGGTGAAGGATCGGTCAGTGGAGAGCTCAGCTAAGCTCAGCATGTTTAATTCCCCAAGCCAATGACAAGAACTTTCGTGAGAAATAACGCGAACGTCTGCATCATGCGGGATTTGCGGGCGGGAGCGGGACAAAATATGGCAGGCGCGGGTGGGAGCGGGACTGCACAATGCGGGAGCGGGACTGAAAATTCTGTCCCGCGCAGACCTCTAATCTGAACATCTTGCTGCTGGTTCCTGCTAGTCTTGACAGCACGATCAGTCGTCACAAAACATGAGCTTTTTACCGTAATCGTAACGAAGCCAAGGCCTCCCAACTCGCCATGCCTCTTGAAAACGATGACATGGCTGCTTCCCCCCTTCAGAATTGACAGTTGTTTTCCTTTTGAAAGCAACTTGTGGTTTGACGGTGTCCGATTTTGCATTTTTTCCAAAAAACCAATGCACGCTTTTACCGGCCGCATTCAGCATGGACATTTTGACAGCGAGCAACCAAAAGAGGTAGTAAGGTGACTTTTGATTGGATAAAGGGAGAGGCCAGACCAATCAGAGCCATCCATACAGTGACGAGGTAAACAAATAATGGCGCGAATGCATTCGGACAGCATATCGATCGATAACGTATCTTCTCAATAAACTAAATAGGTCGCTGCAAGAAAACTCTGTGCACCATTGACGTGTATTTAAGGTATGCGAAACCGCGTAGAGACATCGATGCACGGAGTATTAGAACTTTGTTTATTAAGTTGCGATAAATACGGTATTTGTGAGTGTTTTTTTTCTCACGTTAAATTCAGGCATGTTTTAGATTTGGATGTTTATATTAGTAATTACAATAACTATCGGTCAGGTTGACTGACGTTTATGTTAATTACGTACACTACCGTTCAAAAGTTTGGGGTCACTTTGAAATGTCCTTATTTTTGAAAGAAAAGCACTGTTCTTTTCAATGAAGATCACTTTAAACTAATCAGAAATCCACTCTATACATTGCTAATGTGCTAAATGACTATTCTAGCTGCAAATGTCTGGTTTTTGGTGCAATAGGTGTATAGAGGCCCATTTCCAGCAACTCTCACTCCAGTGTTCTAATGGTACAATGTGTTTGCTCATTGCCTCAGAAGGCTAATGGATGATTAGAAAACCCTTGTACAATCATGTTAGCACAGCTGAAAACAGTTGAGCTCTTTAGAGAAGCTATAAAACTGACCTTCCTTTGAGCAGATTGAGTTTCTGGAGCATCACATTTGTGGGGTCGATTAAATGCTCAAAATGGCCAGAAAACTGTCTCGACTATATTTTCTATTCATTTTATAACTTATGGCGGTAAATAAAAGTGTGACTTTTCATGGAAAACACTAAATTGTCTGGGTGACCCCAAACTTTTGAACGGTAGTGTAGGACAACTGAATTTTTCGTCTGTCATGACCGGTGTCCGAGGATATTTCGGGAACACTGAATTTAAATAAATGAAACCGAAAGAAAACAAGTTGGACATGATCACGGGGACAGAATCACGCTGTGAAAAGAAAAAACAAACCGTGAGTGAGTTCAGCACTGTCGTAAAATCCCCCCGAAATATTTTACAACATTTGTGATGGTTAATGTGAAACATACAAAAGAAAAACACAATGAATGAATGAATGAATGAATGTTCACCACAGATATTTATTTTATTGAGGTGTATGATTGCCATTTCTCCAATTTCAATGAGTCTCATGAGCTATAATTAGATATTACACCGTGGTTACTTTTACACACACACACACACACACACACACACACACACACACTGTTCTCGGCTTCCCCAGAATTTCGTAAACAATAAAGCCTAGGTCACAACCGGACATACGATTTTTTTGGCCGTGCGATTTTTGGCGTTTCCCAAATCGCTGCGTTTTTTTTTGTTCGTGGAGAAAGACGCACGTTGGCCGTAAGTTTGTCTTGCAACCTGAAAAAAACGTAAGCGCCCGTAGAGTTTGTTTGACATGACAAAGAACCTCTGCGTCCGGTCTGCGGCTCGAAAATCAGCACGTCACACGCGCGCCCTCTGAGTTTCTTGCACGTAGACCGGCCGTAGGAGCACGTACGGCCAGTTGTGACCGAGGCTTAACATGGCCGGATCACTGAGGGGATTTAACTGGTTTTGGTGGAACTTTATTGAGGTCACTCTTGAATAATTACTATAAAAATAGTGATTTTCAACAACCCCGCAAAGATATAAAAGCATAAAGGTATCATTACTATCTTGTCTGAGGCGGCTATATGTAATACTTTCTCTCGTCTGTAAACCAAATGAGATCGGCCTGTATGCAGAAAATGTGACGAGATACGTAGCCTATTTATACTATTTATGTAAACTGCTTATTACTATTACTTAACTCATTATTTATATTCTATTGCAACTTTTAGCACATCTTCAAGGACTTTGGCTTTTTCATGTAGCTTTAGCAGCAAGCCAGCGAGTATAAATAATCTGCACATGAACAAATGACACTGTTAAACTCACCTCAGCATGTCTTTTACAATCGTTTACCCCGCCATCGGCAATGCTAAAGCCGCTGTTACAGACAGTACAGCGCGCAACACCCTCAGTGATTCATTTTGCCCTGCGTCATGCGTATTTTACGCAATTTTAAAATAAATGACGCAGATGTTTTGCTTGTGGTGCGTATTTTTGACGCAAGGTCGCACTCGGAACATCCTCGAGTTACTTCTCTTCATTCAGGATATAGAGCGAAGGGATGTAGCTCGAGGTTGTTCCGAGTGGCAAGGTCCTAACGACGCTATATTTTTCTCATTCAACATGACTGAACTGTTGTTATAATGCTTCATTTATCGACTACTATAGTCTTTTTTACTTGGCGGGCCTATATTTAGCTTCGTTTAATTCCGTCAGCAACGTGTCGGCAATTTCATTGGCTGGAAAGCTATGGCATATGCAAATCCTTTCCAGCCTCGATTTGAAGCAAGTGAAAATAGCTCTCTCGTACTAATCGATAAAATTTACGTTTGCCAAAGCATTTCTTTGCGGTAATAAAAGATCGATCTAAATTTGTTTCTACTTACCAAACATATGAATAGCGCCTATCAAATGGGAAATTCAGTTAAAGTTTTGCTATGGTATTCAGTAAAAAGGTTTAGAAATTTAGGAAATATGAATTAATAGTAGAAAATTTTTCATTGGATGATATAAAAAGACTGACCAATCGAGATCGAGTTAACAGAAACACTAGGCGGAAGTAGCATCGGTCAACGATAAGGAGTGTTTACATTAACAACGCTACTGCAGTACATTTGAAAACGCATTTAATGTGAAAATCATGCCAAATAAACGCATGAAAGTGCAAAGCAAATTGATTTCTTTGTGGGGTCCGGGAGCAAGTACGTCAAGCACAGACTCGAGTACGATTGACGATGATACAGCGGACAAGACTGAAACAGAGAGTGAGAGTGAGACTCAAAGTGATGCTGGGAAACCTGGGGTAACAAAGTTGAAAATAAAACGTAAATTCAACAGGAAATGGATGGCAACCTACACGTGGCTCAGGTATGAAAGTGATGAGATGGGGGGATATATACTTTTTTTTTATTCTGAAAATTGTTATTGTTAGCTTAGATGAATAGCTCACACAATTGTTCACATGTTGGAATTAAATGATTTAAGTGTGAACAGTGATAACTATTGTGTTTTTTGTTTTCAAAGTGTGTATTGTAATTTTGACTCACTTTGGAAATTTTTGACTCACTGATTTAATATGTGGTGAGTCAGTTTGACTCAGTCATTAGGAGCAAAATGAATCACTGCACCCTCATTAGGCAAGGGGACACTTTCGTGTAGTCTGAGGTAAAGTGAGTTTTGTATTTTGGGCATTCTCTTGGATACACTGAAATGATGGACTCTCAGTCTAGGAGATAAAAGCTCACCCACACAGAACACTGATCGGTCTACTGAACAATCAGGATGCGCTCTCTCTCTCGATCCCGAGATATCGTATCTAATTTGCAGGAGTTGGGAATAATTCAACTTGTCCGGTCGGACAGGCAGACACAGATTTGACTGGTCCAAACCAAACATTTGGTTGTCCCGGACAGTCGGACGACCGTTAATGTCGAGCCCTGCATTGTACAGCTCATGTTTATCTTGATAGAGCCTTTACTATTACAATCCAAAAACAAACAGTGAAAGGTAATAAACAATGAAAGCCAGAACAGAAATATGAGACAGCACACAGACCTGGAAAAAGCTGCTGAGGCCCTTGTTGACTGTTAGCCGAACTCCTTCCGTCAGCACGGGAAACACATCTACAATGCAAAGATTTTTCATTAGACACTATGAATGAGTGATGTTCTTGTGAACTGAGCTCCTTTAAACTTAAAAGTGCATATCACGGGTAAATTCAGGAGCAAGATCAGTGTAATTCTCCTATTTTACATTAAACTTTGGTCAAATATCCGTCACATTTTGTGCAATTTTTTTTTACCTTGCGCAATACCAGAAAAATTCAGTTGAAATCGAGCCATTTGAGGCGAATTGGTCCGCCTCTGAAAAAACTTGGCGTTTGGATTTCCCGGCAAACATTGATTTTTGTGACGTCGCGTGCGGGACGCCTCCTTCTGAATCCTACGTCAGCGCTGGTTTGTTTATGAGAAAATGACCTGGTGGTTTTCTGCAAATTTCTTCAACATTATTGCGTAGTTATTAAAATGGTTAACAGATGTATCGTAGGAGGGTGTAGCAACATTACATTCTTCATCCAAAGGTGAAGTAACATTGCGCTCAGGTGACAATTCCATATTTCAATGCAAAATCGCTCGCTGCTAAACTTGGTCTACACAGGCTGTGCACTGAAACCGTGCAAAGCTCTCGCAGCCTGCTGGCGCTTCCGCACGTCACGTCACGAATCTGGCTCCAGACTCCCTTGGGATTTTCCCAGACGCTTTTTGTTATTTTATTTTTTTTCTGCTGTAGACAGACGGCCTTGTGCAAAATTACCCTTCTGGATGAGTGTGTAAAGGGACGTACTTTCATATTAAAAAAAAAAACGAATTTGGTCCAGGATATGCGCTTTAAAGCATAACACAGAAAGGAAGATGATGGAAGGAGCGTGGCTCAGCCCCACCTTTGCATTTTCGATGAAACTCCTCAAAAGCACCTGGGTTGGGTAGCTGTGGCTCGCACTCCTTTTGCCCAGAGGAAGCAGGAGAGACTGGGGAGACAGACGGCATGGCGAAGCCAGCAGGGACAGAAACCAGTCCTGGCCTGGCCTGCACTGGAGGAGGTGGACTGGGAGAACTGGCAGCCAACACATTGCCCATGCTGAGAGCCATGTGAGAGAGAGAGAGAGAGAGAGAGAGACAGGTCATCAGGTAGAACAATAAGACATTAACAGACATGGTTTACAGAAAAGAATCTATCACGCTGCATGGCTTTGCTTCACAAAAATATTTTACTAATTAGTGAGCAAGTCACGTGATCTTACACATCACAGACTACCAAGGACTATATAGCTACTGATACATTAGCTAGCACCGCGCATGCGTGCGTGAAAAGCACCATATCCCGGTATTTAACCGGCTGTGTTCAGTCTTTAACATTTATAAAGGCTGAGTTTATGATCCAGCGCGTCCCATGAAAGCGTTAATAAAGCGAATTCAAATCAACCCTACTCACATTGCGCTGCACCCAGAGGACGAGCTCTCACCCGGAAGTAAACCGCAGCACGTGTCGACTACGCTCCGCCCACTTTGTACACTTCGCGCTCTGTGATTGGACAGCAGAAACGTCACGGAAGCCGTTCAAAACCTCCAACCCAGGGCTATTCAGTGTGGGGAGTCAGCCATAGAGTCAGCCCCGCCCCCCCCAGAGAGCAAATAAACAACAGCGCCCCCCAGCGAGCAAATAAACTACAGCGCCCCCCACCACGATTTTTGTTGTTGCTATACTTAATGTTCCATTCGTATTTAAAAAAATGGTTGTTGTACACATTTTTTTTTCTTTGACACATTTTAAACATCTGTGCTTTTTGAAAACATCTTTTTTTTACACATTTAAAACATATGAGCTTTATTAAAACATCTTGTTTTACACATTTTAAACATCTGTGCTTTAAAAAAAACATCGTTTTACTCATTTTAAACATCTGTGCTTTTTTAAAAAACATCGTTTTACACATTTTAAACATCTGTGCTTTTTTAAAACATATTTTTACACATTTTAAACATCTGTGCTTTTTTCAAAAAACATCTTTTACACATTTTAAACATCTGTGCTTTTTAAAACATATTTTTACACATTTTAAACATCTGTGCTTTTTTCAAAAAACATCTTTTTTTTACTCATTTTAAACATCTGTGCTTTTTTAAAAAAACATCGTTTTACTCATTTTAAACATCTGTGCTTTTTTAAAACATCTTTTTTTACTCATTCTAAACATCTGTGCTTTAAAAAAACATCGTTTTACTCATTTTAAACATCTGTGCTTTTTTCAAAAAACATCTTGTTTTACACATTTTAAACATCTGTGCTTTTTTATAACATCTTTTTTTTACTCATTTTAAACATCTGTGCTTTTTAAAAAAACATCGTTTTACTCATTTTAAACATCTGTGCTTTTTTTAAAACATCTTTTTTTACTCATTTTAAACATCTGTGCTTTAAAAAAACATCGTTTTACTCATTTTAAACATCTGTGCTTTTTAAAAAAACATCGTTTTACACATTTTAAACATCTGTGCTTTTTAAAAAAACATCGTTTTACTCATTTTAAACATCTGTGCTTTTTTTAAAACATTTTTACACATTTTAAACATCTGTGCTTTTTTAAAACATCTTTTTTTTACTCATTTTAAACATCTGTGCTTTTAAAAAACATCATTTTACACATTTTAAACATCTGTGCTTTTTTCAAAAAACATCTTGTTTTACACATTTTAAACATCTGTGCTTTTTTAAAACATCTTTTTTTTACTCATTTTAAACATCTGTGCTTTTTAAAAAAAAACATCGTTTTACTCATTTTAAACATCTGTGCTTTTTTAAAAACATCTTTTTTACTCATTTTAAACATCTGTGCTTTAAAAAAACATCGTTTTACTCATTTTAAACATCTGTGCTTTTTTTAAAACATATTTTTACACATTTTAAACATCTGTGCTTTTTTTCAAAAAACATCTTGTTTTACACATTTTAAACATCTGTGCTTTTTTATAACATCTTTTTTTACTCATTTTAAACATCTGTGCTTTTTAAAAAAAACATCGTTTTACTCATTTTAAACATCTGTGCTTTTTTAAAAACATCTTTTTTACTCATTTTAAACATCTGTGCTTTAAAAAAACATCGTTTTACTCATTTTAAACATCTGTGCTTTTTTTAAAACATTTTTACACATTTTAAACATCTGTGCTTTTTTCAAAAAACATCTTGTTTTACACATTTTAAACATCTGTGCTTTTTTATAACATCTTTTTTTACTCATTTTAAACATCTGTGCTTTTTTATAACATCTTGTTTTACACATTTTAAACATCTGTGCTTTTTAAAAAAACATCGTTTTACTCATTTTAAACATCTGTGCTTTTTAAAAAAAACATCGTTTTACTCATTTTAAACATCTGTGCTTTTTTTAAAACATTTTTACACATTTTAAACATCTGTGCTTTTTTAAAACATCTTTTTTTACTCATTTTAAACATCTGTGCTTTTAAAAAACATCATTTTACACATTTTAAACATCTGTGCTTTTTTCAAAAAACATCTTGTTTTACACATTTTAAACATCTGTGCTTTTTTATAACATCTTTTTTTACTCATTTTAAACATCTGTGCTTTTTTCAAAAAACATCTTTTTTTACACATTTTAAACATCTGTGCTTTTTTCAAAAAACATCTTGTTTTACACATTTTAAACATCTGTGCTTTTTTATAACATCTTGTTTTACACATTTTAAACATCTGTGCTTTTTTATAACATCTTGTTTTACACATTTTAAACATCTGTGCTTTTTAAAAAAACATCGTTTTACTCATTTTAAACATCTGTGCTTTTTAAAAAAAACATCGTTTTACTCATTTTAAACATCTGTGCTTTTTTTAAAACATTTTTACACATTTTAAACATCTGTGCTTTTTTAAAACATCTTTTTTTACTCATTTTAAACATCTGTGCTTTTAAAAAACATCATTTTACACATTTTAAACATCTGTGCTTTTTTCAAAAAACATCTTGTTTTACACATTTTAAACATCTGTGCTTTTTTATAACATCTTTTTTTACTCATTTTAAACATCTGTGCTTTTTTCAAAAAACATCTTTTTTTTTACACATTTTAAACATCTATGCTTTTTTAAAAAAAACATCGTTTTACACATTTTAAACATCTGTGCTTTTTTAAAAAATATCTTTTTTTTTTACACATTTTAAACATCTGTGCTTTTTTTTTTAAACATCTTGTTTTACACATTTTAAATATCTCATAGCAGGGGCACCGCTAGAAATCTTGGGCCCTATGAAAGATTACAATTTAGGGCCCCCCCGGTAAAATTTTCAAGCGCAAGCAACTGAATTTGAAGTCTGTTTTTGGCTGGCACTTCTACTTTACTACGCGTGTGATCAGCTACCTAGCAAGTTTAGGTGATACAATTATTTGGTATATGAATATTTTAAATGCAGAACTGTCAGAATTAGACTGAATAGACTGTTGCCTTGAAATGAAAATTCCATGATATATATTATGGAAGATATATATTTCTTTTATTAGCAACTATTATTAGGCCACTCAGTAGCCTATGGAGTTCATTCAATCCAAATGTTTGTGTTGAGAGAAATTGCATGCATCACTGTATCAGTATGGATTTATAACATTCTGTATGCACATTATGGAGACTCCAGAGCCCTCCAGCAAACATCATCAATAATCAGGATTACAAAATGTATTCCTTTGTTTCCTCCATTTATTGACTTATTGTATGTGATCAAATGTATGCCTTGATGAATAACTACACTAGTTTTTTGATACAATTACAGAGTGCACTGCAAGAAATCCACTAAGTTTTTTTGGTTTCTTTTAGGCATCACACATTTATTAGAAAACACAGCAAATGTTCAAATATTCAAGTTAAATACTTAGCAACAGTATCAATAAATCCACACATGAACAATAGCAATGATATCTATGACCACAGCTAATGTGCAACATATTAAAGTTAAATACTTAACAATATCAACAAATCCACACATGAACAATGGCAAAACATCTGGACTTAATTATACAATAAAGATACCTATGAAAAAAGGTGATTTTTTTTCACACACAGTGTGATATCCGGACTTCATAATTCATCACACCTGCTCCTGCTTAGCAACTTCTAGAATGTTCACCTCTGTTGCGCGCAGACAGAAACTGACAGCTGCTCTAAGTTGTGCTAATAGCGGCGCTGTGCACACACGGAGCTACACATTTCACGTGTCCCGCTCCCAGAATCAGACTGTCCCATTAGTAAAAAGGGTTATTTTCTTGAATTATCATAAATAATTCAAGAAAAATGTTATAGTAAATCATAACCATGTATAATTTGCATATTTTAACAGATGAAATGAAATATTTTATTTCAAAAACTTACACAAGGCAATACTATTAAAATAATATTAATATCCCTCACAGGCCCCCCTGTCAGTGCCAGGCCCTTAGAATCGTCCTAACCCCCCCAGCGGCGCCCCTGCTCATAGCATCGTTAGCTAGCACCTCTTGGCAGTGGAGCATCTTCAGATCCAGTCCATGAAAATCCAAACTTTAAATAATCGTGGTCATACTTCCTTCTTTTTTTGCTTGGCCCAGACTCTGTCTCCTCACTCACTGTAGCTTTAGGTACTAAAAATCGATCCATTTTGTCTCTGGCAAAGGCTAGCTGAAGTTCGCTAAATGTCCGCAATAGTAACTTATTCTGGTTTATTTTTCCTCATGTTGTGCCCCCCCTGAAGAACTCTGGCGCCCCCTAGGGGAGGCGCACCCCACACTTTGAAAAGCCCTGCTCTAACCAAACAAGTTCACCATATTGGAAGCTAATAAAACCCTCTTTTTCCTCCAACCAGTTTTGACTTATTTTTTGTTGTTGTTGTTACAAACTTTTTTTTTCTCTAATATCAGAGGTGATATTACAGACAGACTGGCGTCCAGAATTCAGGAATAAAAAAGTATTTTCAAAACATTAGACCCAGTATGGTTCATTTCTGAATGAAACCTCTCAGTAAGGTGCTTTATAAAGTGGAGCTACAGTAGAACCCCTCATTAATGCCCTATACATAATCATCATCAAGATGAGGCAGCAGTACATTTATTATTGGAATACCAAAAATCTGCTGACATATATGAAAATATAAAAACAATAGAATCAAACTAGAAGGAAACTCATACCTCTGTCAAGCCACATATAACACTGGGGAACAATTTGAAAACAATTTTAGATTTTTATGCTGATTAAAACTAAAATTGGCATGCTGATTCCAAAATTGCAGTCAGTTTTTTTTTTCTAGCACGTCAAGTTTTTTCTCCACAGCTTACCCTCCAGATAAGCAAAATTCCACTGTAGTAAGACCATTTGAAGGTTATGGAAGAACGTTATCAGGGTAGATGGGATGTACATATGATGGCTGACTATTGTTGGAGCATCAAAACACGATAGTCCTCAAGTTGAACACTCAAGAAAGAGCTATAAATGTAAATTTTTACCTTAACTACTTGCATGGGTGGCACTGTGATGTAGTGGTTAGCACGGTCGCCTCACAGCAAGAAGGTTCCGGGTTCAAACCCAGCAGCTGGCGAGGGCCTTTCTGTGTGGAGTTTGCATGTTCTTCCCGTGTCTGCGTGGGTTTCCTCCGGGTGCTCCGGTTTCCCCCACAATCCAAAGACATGCAGTTACCGGTAGGTTAACATGGGGTGGCCTTGGGCTGAGGTGCCCTTGAGCAAGGTACCTGACCCCTGACTGCTCCCCGGGCGCTCTGGTGTGGCTGCCCACTGCTCTGTGTGTGTATGTGTGTTCACTGCTTCAGATGGGTTAAATGCAGAGGATGAATTTCACTGTGCTTGAAGTGTGCATGTGACGAATAAAGGTTTCTCCTTCTTCTTGCACACAGTTATAATTACAGTAGCCATATCCTTTGTAAAAACATAATAGTGTTAAATAAACATTGCAGTCATGCCTGTTTCTTTCATATTTCATTGTATGTCAATATTTGTAAATTTTTATAAAACAAGCACATATGAAAATATGGCGGATGAATGTGGTTGGAGCAGCTCTCAACGGTGTTCGCTACTTCAAACCACACTTACTGGCCGGGCTCAGGATGCCTTTATTGCCCTTTCAACAGATGATCGTAGGGACTGTGTGTGTGTTAAGGAGGCTGTGCTGAGAGCCTATGAGCAGGTGCCTGAATTTTATAGACAGCGCTTTCGGAACTGGAAAAGATCCGAGCGCCAGACCTATGCAGAAGTGGCTAGGGACCTTGTTAGTTTTTTCAAGCGGTGGTGTTCCTCGGTAAGTGTCAAAACTTTTGAGCAATTATGTGACTTAATTGTATTAGAACAGTTTGTGAATATTCTCCCCGAGCATGTTGCTACTTTTATTCGTGAACATAAGATCAGCACGGCGGCTGACGCTGCTGTGATCGCGGATGAATACGTTCTTACGCATAGAGGTAAAAGTAGGGGTTTGTCGCGGTTCAGGGATTATTCTGACGAGGAACACCGATTTAACTGGTCTGAAGGTAGAAGGGATGTGTCTAAACGCTTTAATGTAGACTCTGAAAATCGTTGTCATTATTGTCTGGAGGCTGGCCATTGGAAGAATGAATGTCCTTTGCTAAACAATAAAAGACAAATGTCCAGCTCTAACAATTCTTCACTGAACCGGAAGCCTAACCAATCCAATAACTCTAAATTTGCAGGTTGTGCAGCTCCTGTGAGACTACACACTAAGGTAACTCTATCACCTGCACCTGAGAGTAAACCGCTGGTGACTGGTGACGGCTGCGAGGTGCCGAATCCACCACTAGATGAGCTACCTGGTTGTGATCCTTCAGAAGAGCAGGTCGGTGAGAGTTTTGGCCCTTTTATTACTGAAGGTACCATCTCCTTACTAGGTGGTGCATATAGTAAGAAGGTCAAGATATTGCGCGATACAGGCGCTACTGAAACGTTTGTGGCCCAGACTGCCTTGCCCTTTTCCTCTGCGTCTAGCATGGGTCAGTATGTCCTAGTTCGAGGTATTGGCATGCAAACTTTGTCTGTTCCAGATTGTTTTGGATTCCAATCTTGTGCAGGGGGAAGTAACTGTTGCTGTTTGCCCGTCTTTGCCTGTATCGGGTGTGGATGTGATCTTGGGCAATGTGTTGGCAAAAGATCGTGTTTGGCCCAGTGGTTCTGTACCACCTGTAGTATCCAATGAGCCTGTTGAGAATGTTCAAGATGATTGTGTTTCTGACTTCCCTGAAGTGTTTAAAGCTTGCGCGGTGACCCGCGTGCAAGCTTGCTCAAGAGCTGATGTTGATGAAAAGTGCAAACGTGTGTTTTCTCCATGGCCTGTGTTGCCATCAGCTTTTGATCGGGCAGAATTTATTGTAGCTCAAAAAGAGGATGTGTCCTTGTCAGAGATGTGGGGTGAAGCTATGCCATCTGATAAGTGGGAGAGTGAAGAGAGGGGATATTTTAATCTCGATGGGTTGCTAGCACGTAAGTTTATGTTTTATGACAGCGACAAGAAGGAGGGTTTATGTCAAATTGTCGTACCCAGCAAATATCGACAATCAGTGTTGCAGACCGCTCATGGGGGTGGAGCGGGACACTTCGGTGTGCGTAAAACATATGATCGTCTACTTCAACACTTTTATTGGCCGCGGCTCAAACGAGATGTGGTAGAACAGGGGTGTTCAAATTGATCCATAAAGGGCCGTGTGGCTGCAGGTTTTCATTCCAGCCATGCAGCAGCACCCTGATTTGGCTTATTCAATCAACTGACACACCCACCCTTTAATCAAGGGTGGGTGTGGCTGCAAGTATTTGACTGTGTGAAGACAGTTCAGTTGATTGAATGAGCCAAGTCAGGTGTGCTGCTGCATGGCTGGAATGAAAACCTGCAGCCACACGGCCCTTTATGGATCAATTTGAACACCCCTGTGGTAGAGTATGTTAAGACCTGTCATACCTGTCAGCTGGTTGGTAAGCTCAACGAGGACATCAAGCCTGCGCCATTGTATCCCATCCCGGCTGCTGGCCAACCATTTGAACACCTGTTAATCGATTGTGTGGGTCCTTTACCACCTTCCAAGTCTGGGTTGATTTATTTGTTGACGGTGATGTGCCAGACAACGAGATATCCTGCTGCATTTCCGTTGAGGAGTATTACCACCAAGTCCGTTGTTAAAGCCCTCTCCCAATTTATTTCCATGTTTGGTATACCCAAAGTCAGGGGCTTATCAAGCTTTCCAAAAGTGGGGGTGTTCTGGAATGGGGAAGCCATATCATTAGAAATCGGTTTATGGCTATATACACGCCCAGCCTGTACACTGTGATGTACTGTCAATGACCGATATGGAACTTTTTCATACCCATGGTCCATGGATGCAAATGAAAGGGAGGACAGCAGAAAGCCTATAAATCCAGTTGACTCCAGCCAAGTTCTGCATTTCATGCAGAGATCTATCATGTTGGGTTTTGGTGTTGTTACTGCCAGGGCTATGTAATTATTCAGTAAATGAAGGCAAAAAGTATTGAGTGATAATTCTAGGTAACAGGATACTGTTCTATAACAGAGATGTCAGTATTGCTGCCTACACTGGTATACACTGATATAAACAAAACCAAAAACTTCACATAGCCCAAGAAGTCATGCACAGTGTATAGATCATACACCATCATGCATAACAGTTTGGACTGGGATCGCTTTGTGTGAGCAGGAGGGATGGCTAATCAGTTCATGTTGGAGAAGCGCAGCATCCTGGAAGGACCTCTTTAGTATAGCATTCAAATAAGATGGGGCAAGTCCTGCTTTTAATGTCTTTAATTATTCAAACTCGTGTACAAAACTTGTTTGCATCATGCAGTACATCAGGTTTAATGCATAAAATTTGAAAATGATGCAATAGACTACACGTACAACAAACACTTAATGGCCAAATAACATTACTGTCCAACAATTATTGAACATTCATTCGATTTGAAATGCCTTTAAATCTCAATTGAAAAACTCTTCTAAAAAGTGATAAGCAGTTATAATGCATGAAAAGTAGACTTGGTACAAACACACACACTCGTAATAAAAAACTTGCCTCAACTGACTTTACAACTAGTAACTACTATTAACACAATCTTTTAGGGCATGGCGCCTGGGACAACTGTTTGAATGACAGCATCGCAAGCACTTTGAGAAGGGTCTGTCTGCAGAGCCGCGGAGCCAGGCACAGTAAGCACCGCATGCGACGTCAAACCTGGAACGGTGAATCAGGAGCGGTAAAACTGGTGTTGGCTCTGCAGCTCTGCAGACAGATACTGTATTATTGAGCGCTTTCGGCACGCTACACAAACTGGCTATTATATTCACGCAACTGCTGATTGGTCTGGTGAGAAAAACTGTTTTGAGTCCGTTGCGTGGCTGTTTTTTGTCTAACGTTATGGCAATAGTTTACTTCCTTGTTACACATTTTATAGTAGCTGTATAATTTTCATAATGTCATTTTAATCTGACAAAAGTGCGGGGGATGAAATTGTGTTTCAACAAAAGTGGGGGGGATGAAACGTACGCATCCCCTGCGGGTGATACGCCCCTGGGTGGAGGATGAGGTTGTCCCCAACGATGCGGTGTTATTACCACGTCTTAGAAATTCTGAAGTGTTGAAAAATCTTGACTGTGTGTTACATTATTTGCCTGTTCAACAGAGGGGTGAACTGCAGTTTTTACTTTTGTCTTTTCCTGAGTTATTTTCTGATGTACCCACGTGCACAGATTTAATAGCGCATGACATCCAGGTTTTTGACGACGTCATGCCTATTAAACAGCGTTTCTATCATGTGCCACTTGTTAAATAGCAAGTGCTGGATGCTGAGGTCCAGTATTTGCTGGATAACGGATTGGCTGAACCATCCTATTCGAGTTGGGCATCACCCTGTTTGTTGGTGCCCAAGCCTGATGGCACGTATAGATTTTGTACTGATTATCGTAAGCTTAATGCCATAACTAAGCCTGACTCATTCCTTCTCCCTAGGATAGAGGACTGCGTAGACCGGGTGGGTGCGGCAAAGTTTGTGACAAAGTGTGACCTCCTAAAGGGCTACTACCAGATTCCCCTGACTCCACGCGGACAGGAAATTGCAGCGTTTGTCACTCCATCAGGTCTTTACTCTTATAAAGTCATGAGCTTTGGGTTACGTAATGCCCCTTCCTCTTTTCAGTGCCTGATGAATCATGTCATCTCAGGGCTGGAGGGGTGCGCGGTGTACCTAGATGACTTGGTGACCTGGGGAGATACGTGGGAGGAACATCTAAGTAGGCTCAAGGCAGTGCTGGAGAGGTTGGTTGCAGCCAAGTTGACCCTTAACCTGGCAAAATGTGAGTTTGCGCAGGCCACCGTGGTCTACCTAGGGAAGGTGGTGGGTCAAGGTGAGGTGCGGCCAGTGCGTGCTAAGGTGGCTGCAATTGATTGTTTTCCGCCTCCTGTAAATAAGAAGGAGCTAATGAGGTTTCTGGGCATGGTAGGATACTACAGGAGTTTTTGTTGTAATTTTTCTTCTGTTGTTTCACCCCTCACAGATCTGTTGAAGGCAAATAGTCAGTTTGTTTGGACCCCTGAGTGTCAGAAGGCTTTTGACCACGCCAAACTTTTGCTCAGCACAGCACCGGTCCTGGCGGCTCCACGGCTTGACTGTCCCTTTAAAATCCAGGTGGACGCCAGCCAGGTGGGGGCGGGTGCTGTGCTGTTGCAAGAGGATAGCTACACTGTTGATCGTCCGGTTAGTTATTTTTCTCGTAAGTTTAATAAATATCAGCTTAATTATTCCACAATAGAGTAAGAGGCTCTAGCCTTAGTCTGGGCATTATAACACTTTGATGTGTATGTGGGTGGTGGGGCTCACCCAGTTATTGTATACTCAGACCACAATCCACTGACTTTTCTGCATTCTCTTCAGAACCCAAATCAACGTTTGATGCGGTGGGCGCTGTTCCTGCAGCCCTATAATCTTTGTATCAGACATATTAGAGGTGTTGAAAATGTTGTGGCGGATGCATTGTCCCGCACTCCAAGCACAAATGCACAGACTGCCTGACTTCTTTCTTGCCTGATCTGTGTGTCTGTTCTTTTGTCCACCTTAAAGTTGCTTTTCCAGGTGCCAGGAATTGCGGAGGGCCAAGAGGTCAGAGGGCTAGGAGTGGGTGAGAAGTGGGGGATGGATGTCTGATTGTAAATGGGGGTTGTGTACATCTGTCCTATAGTAGTGGTATTGTGTATTTAACCATCTTGCTTATTGCCTAATTGTATCTATTGTTGATAATAGTGTTTGAATTTGGTTTGTTTGTTTTTCCCTCTTTTGGTGTATGGTGCAGAATCCCACTGAGGTGGGCTTCTGTTTTAAGGGGGGGAATGTACAGTAACAACCATGGCAGGTCTGCCAATTGGTAACCTGGTGTACCTGATTATCTAATTACATCTCTGCCCTGTGGCAGGCATTTTATTGTGTTTCAGGTGTGCCTGATTGGGAGAAGCTATAAAAGCCCCCCAGAACATTCCAGCAGGGTTGCTCTCCTCCTTGGGTTTTTTGGATTCATTTGTGTGACACTGGGACTGACCACACTACACTTCATTATTACTGATTTGCATTACATTTATTTATCACCATTTAATCCTTTATTATAATAAATTATATCATTATTTGCAAACCTGTGTGGTCTCCCAGTTTATGTTGCCTTGCTGGAGCTGGCGTTGCAACACTTAAGTACAGTATTTTTCATATTTTTTAAGAAAACGGGGATCCTATAGTTCAAAAACTTGACGTGATAGAGAAAAACTGAGATCAGTTTTGGATTCCGCACCCAAAAATTAGTTAAAAACAGCTGTCAGACCTAACTCAACAAAAATTGTGTTCCCCAGTGTTATCAACACCAACTCACTGGAACCTAGGACAGTACTAAAGGGGTACACCAAATGTCATCAAAATCTGTTCATTGCTTTTTGAGTTATGTTGGGAATGGACAACGAAATTCTGGATCTGAATACACATCAGGATTTGAATCAGAACCTTGCTATCACATTTTCACAGGGAAATACATTAAAGCGCACACACACGGCAAAACTAACTATGACAGCATAACTAAAAGGGCCAGAGGGTAACACAGACATGAGAGAGCCCCGGGACATAAAGCAGCCAGCCACTACACCGTCAACAAACTCGAATGAGCAAGCGAGTGGGGGACTGACAGCATCCATACATCCCAGTTTACCAAAACACTCTGTCTGAGGATCCTCTAGATCTACACCTTTACCTCATAAACACCATTAACAAAAGGCTTGACTAAACAGATATGTTTTCAGCCTCGACTAAAACACTGGTACCGTGTCTGATTCCCAAACACTACTTGGAAGGCTGTTCCATAACTGTGGGGCTTTGTAAGAAAAGGCTCTGCCCCCTGATGTAGCCTTCACTATACGAGGTACCAGCAGATAGCCTGCACCTTTTGATCTAAGTAGGCGTGGCGGGTCATAGAGGACCAGAAGTTCACTCAGGTACTGTGGTGCGAGACCATTCAATGCTTTGAAGGTCAAAATCCTGACTGATACATTTCATGGATGTTATTCCTATGTAAATATGAGCATAACTGCTGTGCCACAGCTTTTTCTAGGATCTTGGAGATAAAGGGGAGATTTGATATTGGCCGATAATTGGACAGCTGACAGGGATCAAGGTCAGGATTTTTAATCAGGGGTTTGATAACTGCTAGTTTAAAGGATTTGGGTACATAGTCGATCCTAAGAGAAGAATTTATTATTTTTAGAAGCGGTTCAATTACTTCAGGTATTATCTGTTTGAATAGACGTGTAGGTAAGGGATCTACTGTAGTACGCAAGTTGAGGCTTTTGATGCCGAGATTAACGAAAGTAATTCAATTTCTCTAAGGGGAGTAAAACATTCTAATTGCTGATATGATAGTTATATTGTTAACTACAGGGTCACTTACATATTTGTAACATGGGCAAGGGGTTGCTCGATTGGCAGTAGGTGCCTTTAATGGGTGCGGTGTAGCGTAGTGGGCATGGTTGTAATTAAGATCAGGTGCCCTGGCAATTGGCATGACACCTTAAGAGTAGCAGCGTTTCCCACTCGTGTCATTTTTTAGGGCTTTGTCTGCCTGTCGTCGTGCTTCACCTCTGTCTGGTTTGTTTGCCTTGCCTGCCTGTCGTGGTGCCCCATCTCCGTTTGGTCGGTTTGCCTCCTTATGAGCTGGCCTCTTGCTCACTGGCCTCGTGTTTTGCATCTCTTTGGAGAGAAATCCATGTTAGTGATTTGCTGTAATCCTTCGTGCTGCCATAATCCTGTGGCGTGTTGTGCTCTGCCTGTGTCGAGAGAACGTAAGTGCCGGTTTTCTTTCTTTTTAACGCGTCGAGCGTTTATATACATTACATTCATGCGGCATGAATTTATTGTAGCGTGAACATTGGTGATTGGCTGAGGACCGCAAAACCTAGTGCATCAACTTTGCTGTGAAGGCGACCGACTAACCCCTGATTCTACGTTGTGGCTGACATTCATACAGGTAGTGTAGGTTTTAACATCTTACCCCATTCAGACTGCCTCTGCGACCAAAGTATGTAAAATGACAGCTGTGTGAACCTGATTTTGGTATATTATAACCATGTTTCCTTGCAGGTGGAGCACTCTACGCCACCCCAGCCACTGTTTTTCCTGTGCCCCATTTTTAGTTTAAAGTGTGTGCGTGTGTCCGTGTGTTGGTGTGAGAGGTCGGCTCACGGTGCGTATTTGGCAGTCGCTACCGGTGGGCTGGGTGTTTGTATGCTTGTGTGTATGGTGTGTGCGGTGTGTAATTTGTGGGTCATTTGGGTTAGTGTTGAAGGGTAACAATTTTTGGTTTTGGCCACTTTGTGTTTTCATTGCTTCACTGGTTTGTTTAAATTTATTTTCCTTTTTCTTTGTGTGGCCATTGGCATGCAGTGTAACCACAGTCAGTGATTTGTGCATTTTTGTATTGTTTTCTTGTCTGCTGAACTGTTTGAAACATTAAGATCTGTCCATTCTGATTGTTGTTGCCCTCAAGGTGTGTAGCCCAAGGACTGAATGTGTGTGTGTTTTATTTATATTTTTATTGGAAAAAATAAATTGTTTATTTTAATACTCCAGTCTCTCTCTCTCCTTCATTGTTCCCTTCATTGGGATCCCCTGCTTGTGGGTTTGGTTAACGTTCAGATTTAATAGTAAACTGTACTGGTTGGTACTCCCCCTGGGGGTTACATTTTTATAACCAGCCACTATTTCTTTTCAAACTGCTGAACACACTCAGAGGAAAGTGCCATCTGTCCTCTTCCACATTACATGAGCTTACAGCTGCCAAAAACTGGCTAGTGATTGACAGGATAGAGAAATTATGCCATCCCTCCCACCCAGCGAGCATGGCCAATTTCAGTCTCATGGGAAGAAAATGGAGGTGAAATGGGCCAAGAATTGCTGTGGCGACAGAGTCATGAGGACTCAAAATCTCCCAACAAGAGGGCGACCACTTTTCTGTTGCACCACTCAGGAGCTGGTGATGTATGAAAATTGATGGCATCTTTAATTCTGCGACATACCAGGAAATTTCTGCCCCAAACCTGGTTGCCTCTTCCAGAAGGTTCAGTAGTCAGAACTTTCAACAAGATCATAGGTCAAACATATCAGATGCTCGCTGGCCGTGCTGTGAAAATGAGCATCTGCATGCACAGTTTAAGTTTCCAAATCTGTTATTGCTTAACTCTTGAATATTTTCTATCATTAAAAAGATTATAATCTCTGCTTTCCAAAGAAATTAAATCTCCTTATGATCTGTTCAGTACTTTGGGAGTAACGGCAGGTCGAAGTCAGTACAACAGAGTGCACTCTCTTTTCGCGTGGCCTCAGGAAACTGCTAGTGCTTTTTGAGTCATGGGAAAGCGGTCAGGCTCTCTCTCTCTTCTGATCGGTTTCTGCCTGGATTACTCGTGAATATCAATCAGAACTTTTACAGGGATGTTCTCTCGCTCGCACGGTTTCTGATGAAGTATTCAGCAAAATTTTCCGTCTGCTAGTTTTGACGTTATGATTCACGGGAGACTTTGAAGCGAGTTTTCACAGCTTTACTTACTTATTTTTTCAAATCAAACTGATTCATGTAAATAAATAACTATTTTAGAATATAACTAGTTGTTTTGATGAAAAATACTGAGATCTTAGTGGTTGGAATGAGATTTTTAAAAATGGAAGTCAGAAAAGCAAGAGTCAATTTCAGTTCAGTTAATGTGAATTGTTTATTGGACGCAGCTCACACAGTTTTTTCAAGGTTCATATAAACACTAGTAGTCCCTAATTAGAAATACAAAGCCGACAGAGCACAAAGAGGGGATTAGAAATAATCTTTTATTACTTTATTTTGATAGAGAATGGTAGATGTGAATAACATTCGGTGCTTATTTATGCATATTTTATAATTGTATTTGTAATTAACATTGATTTCTCCTTCTTTGTGATGTATAAATGAGAGTTAAGATCAGCTTCATATTGCACAAATAAAGCCATTTGGTGAAACTTTGAAGATTTACAACCCCGATTTCAAAAAAGTTGGGACAAAGTACAAATTGTAAATAAAAACGGAATGCAATGATGTGGAAGTTTCAAAATTCCATATTTTATTCAGAATAGAACATAGATGACATATCAAATGTTTAAACTGAGAAAATGTATCATTTAAAGAGAAAAATTAGGTGATTTTAAATTTCATGACAACAACACATCTCAAAAAAGTTGGGACAAGGCCATGTTTAGCACTGAGACATCCCCTTTTCTCTTTACAACAGTCTGTAAACGTCTGGGGACTGAGGAGACAAGTTGCTCAAGTTTAGGGATAGGAATGTTAACCCATTCTTGTCTAATGTAGGATTCTAGTTGCTCAACTGTCTTAGGTCTTTTTTGTCGTATCTTCCGTTTTATGATGCGCCAAATGTTTTCTATGGGTGAAAGATCTGGACTGCAGGCTGGCCAGTTCAGTACCCGGACCCTTCTACGCAGCCATGATGCTGTAATTGATGCAGTATGTGGTTTGGCATTGTCATGTTGGAAAATGCAAGGTCTTCCCTGAAAGAGACGTCGTCTGGATGGGAGCATATGTTGCTCTAGAACCTGGATATACCTTTCAGCATTGATGATGTCTTTCCAGATGTGTAAGCTGCCCATGCCACACGCACTAATGCAACCCCATACCATCAGAGATGCAGGCTTCTGAACTGAGCGCTGATAACAACTCGGGTCGTCCTTCTCCTCTTTAGTCCGAATGACACGGCATCCCTGATTTCCATAAAGAACTTCAAATTTTGATTCGTCTGATCACAGAACAGTTTTCCACTTTGCCACAGTCCATTTTAAATGAGCCTTGGCCCAGAGAAGATGTCTGCGCTTCTGGATCACGTTTAGATACGGCTTCTTCTTTGAACTATAGAGTTTTAGCTGGCAACAGTGGATGGCACAGTGAATTGTGTTCACAGATAATGTTCTCTGGAAATATTCCTGAGCTCATTTCGTGATTTCCAATACAGAAGCATGCCTGTATGTGACGCAGTGCCGTCTAAGGGCCCAAAGATCACAGGCACCCAGTATGGTTTTCCAGCCTTGACCCTTACGCACAGAGATTCTTCCAGATTCTCTGAATCTTTTGATGATATTATGCACTGTAGATGATGTGTTCAAACTCTTTGCAATTTTACACTGTCGAACTCCTTTCTGATATTGCTCCACTATTTGTCGGCGCAGAATTAGGGGGATTGGCGATCCTCTTCCCATCTTTACTTCTGAGAGCCGCTGCCACTCCAAGATGCTCTTTTTATACCCAGTCATGTTAATGACCTATTGCCAATTGACCTAATGAGTTGCAATTTGGTCCTCCAGCTGTTCCTTTTTTTGTACCTTTAACTTTTCCAGCCTCTTATTGCCCCTGTCCCAACTTTTTGGAGATGTGTTGCTGTCATGAAATTTCAAATGAGCCAATATTTGGCATGAAATTTTAAAATGTCTCACTTTCGACATTTGATATGTTGTCTATGTTCTATTGTGAATACAATATCAGTTTTTGAGATTTGTAAATTATTGCATTCCATTTTTATTTACAATTTGTACATTGTCCCAACTTTTTGGGAATCGGGGTTGTAGGTGGAATAATGAAGGAGGTCTACCTCAGAATTCTTCAGCATAAACCATCAGAAACTTAAACATGACTTGGGAGTTACAACAGGACAATGAACCCAAACACGCATCTGAGCTGGTTGTAGAGGATAAAGCAGGCTAACATTAAGCTTAAAACAAGTCCTGACTTCAACCCTATTGAAAATATATGGACCGTGCTTATAAGTCGCATCCATGCCAAGAAAAAAAAATTAATTGAACTCTACCAATTCTACCATGAAGAGTCGTGAAATATCCACCCAGAATTCTGCCAGAAGCTTGTTCATGGTAAACAAAAATGTTTGGTCAAGGTGAATCTTGCAAAGAGACAGTTTACACAAATAGTAGGTGTGCTGTATGTATATTTTTGACCCTGTATGTATAATTTTGACCCTTTGTTGATTTCAGAAAACCCAAAAAAAATTAAAACTTGCGCACCAAATTCTAGTGATTTTTTTTTAATTAAAGATGTATGCTGTACATTCTGCCACAGAAAAATAACAGTTCAAAGAAATTACTGAAAGCCCAAATATTGCCATGACATTCACGTCACTGTATGTAAACTTTTAACCACAACTGTATATAGAGCACTCTAAGGGCAAGTATTGTCAATATTTTAATCAACACTGAACTGCGAGAAAAGCTGTAACTAAAAATCACAGAAATTACATTAGTCACATTATATTACCTGCAATCAGTAACTCCAACAAAAACTGTGCCAAGTTTTACTGCGACTGATAGAGCTAGAGATTAATTACTTACAATTCCAAGAAAATTTCTGCATTAATTCCACAAAATGTGATCTGTTCATCCAAGTCATAATTATAACCAAACACACTCTGCCCAAACCGATAAATCACAATTGTTTGTTTTATTGTCTTTATTGAACACATTGTTTAATGGTTTCCTCTTTACCTTACCAACATCAAAACCTCATCCTAGCTGTGAAGCATGGTGGTGGGAGCATCATGGTCTGTGGCTACTTTGGACAACTCTGTCATTCAGAGAATGATGAATGAAAAATTGTGTCATACTCATATAGGCTATGCTGAAAAAATTGATGACCATGATAACATGAGGGCATTTAAAATGTTTGCTTTCATGTTTGAGTTTGTTTATTCCATTGTGCAGTGGATTTATGAGTTTACTTTCTATTGTCATATTCCCTTCTTTCTTTTAATCTATTCTGTTGTATTGTCATGATTGTCTATTCTTTTCTGCAAACTAAAAACATGTAGAATTGTCACTTTTCTATGTTTTCAAAATGCTTTCTATTCCATCATATTCCCTTCTGTTCTCTTAATTTACTATATTATACTGTCCTAATGTCTATCCTATTTTATATTTTTTTGTCATGTTCTCTTCTGTTCTGTGAACATGCATTCTATTCTTTATGTTCTATCTTAATGTATACTCTGTCATATTGTATTCTCTCCCAAGTTATCCTACTCTATCCTATTCTATATTTCTATCCATAATGCATTATACTGTCATTCCTAGGCTTGGGTATGACTTTAAGCTGCAACTGGTGGTGAGTCTCAGGTCCAGGAGGACTTGAGTATTGGGGAAAGTGGAGTTACCCCTTAAATCAGCATTGCTCCCAGGTCTGCTCTGACCCGGAGTGGTAGCACCTGCCTGGGTTCCCGGCAGGAACCCATAGCGGGAACTTCCTGCTATGGGTTAAATAGTACATCACCAATAAGCAGCTGGCAGCAGGGCACTTTTTGGTGCAACATGGCAGATGAACCCAATGGCACACCACCAGATGGCATGCGGAAGAACCACTGAAATGGCCAACGGATGGCATCACTCGGCAAGGCAGTTGTCACTGTGGGGCAACTTCCATACCAGTCAGGTCTGTGGTACTTTTGTGCACCACTTGGCATTAGGTCTGGAGGTCCAGAGAGACAACACAATGGGGGCACAACATTATTTGCCTTACCTTACTGTGCAAGGCGCTTCTTTAGGAGAGGAGAATAGGAAAGCCCTGTGGTGATGGAGTAAATATGATGGCAGCAAGTCTGAGAAGCTGGACGTTGCTTGCAGGAACTTTACACACAGGCAGCTCGCATTTGATGGTTGCAGCCTCGCTGAAGCTCTGGGTAACAGTGAGCTGAGGCAGCATTGCGGGTGCCCAGGCAGCCTTATTTAGGGAGAGCACTACCTGTCCTGGAAAGGGAAGCCCCTAGAAATGGTGGGTTAAAGAAAGCTTACCCAGTCCTTACCTGGCTGGCTCACCGCGGCCAGCGGGTCTCCATAATAGTGGTAGAAAGACGAAGAACATGAAATTGATAGTTGGGACTTGGAATGTCCGCACCATGTTGGACAACGATAAGAGACCTGAGTGTAGAACAGCTCTGATCGCGAAGGAACTAGATTGCTACAGGATTCACATTGCTGCACTCCAAGAGACAAGGCTTGAACGCCAAGGACAAGTGCAAGAGAGCGACTACACCTTCTGGAGTGGGAATACGGATGTTGGAATGTCCGCACCATGTTGGACAACGATAAGAGACCTGAGTGTAGAACAGCTCTGATCGTGAAGGAACTAGATTGCTACAGGATTGACATTGCTGCACTCCAAGAGACAAGGCTTGAACGCCAAGGACAAGTGCAAGAGAGCGACTACACCTTCTGGAGTGGGAATACGGATGGAAGAAAAAAATGCAGGGGTTGCTTTTGCCATTTCAAATAAGAGAGCTGGCAAACTACCATCACTACCAGTCGGAATATCTGAATGAATCATAAGTTTACATGTACCTACAGGGAATGATTGCTATCTAAACCTGATCAATGTGTATGCACCTACCATGACATAGCCTGATGAAGAAAAAGAAGCTTTCTATCACAAATTAGCTGGTGTGGTAGACAGGGTACCGCAGGTAGAGAAGCTTCTGCTCCTGGGAGAATTCAATGCAAGAGTAGGGAATGATAATGTAACACATGAAGGTACTACTGGAAAATTTGGCAAGGGAAATAGGAATGCAAATGGTGAACTCATGCTCAACTTTTGTACTCAACGTGAACTAGCCATCCATTATCCATAACCACTTATCCTGTGCAGGGTTGCGGGCAAGCTGGAGCCTATCCCAACTGACTATGAGTGAGAGGCGGGGTACACCCTGAACATGTCACCAGGTCCTGACACAGAGACAAAACAACCATTCACACTCACACCTATGGTCAATTTAGAGCTACCAATTAGCCTAAGTTGCATGTCTTTGGACTGTGGGGGAAAACCGGAGCACCTGGGGGAAACCCACACAGACACAGGGAGAACATGCAAACTCCACACAGAAAGGTCCCCATCGGCCACTGGGCTTGAACCCTAAACCTTCTTGCTATGGGGCGACAGTGCTAACCACTACACCGCCATGCCGCCTCAACGTGAACTATGCATCACTAATACCTACTTTCGCCAACCAGACAAAAATTACTTCACCTAGTGCCACCCAAGATCTAAACAGTTACATGTCTTTAATTAGGTCATGATTCGTAGATCCAACATGAAAGAGATTCTGTCAACAAAGGCAATGTGAGGAGCTGAATGCTCAACAGACCACTATATGGTCCAGTCAAAGCTGAGATTCAGACTTGCATTTCCTAGACACAAGACAGCAGCCTCCACAACAAAAAAGAAACTAGACATAGACGAGTTGAAGAATGATGAGAGACAGTGCAAACTCAAAATAGCTATTACAACTGCTCTACAGGAAAACATCCCTGATCAAGAAGACACAGAAAATGTTGAGGACGTGACAATGGCTGAAAGATATTGTGTACACAACTGCAAGTGATGTACTTGGACAGCAAAAGAAAAGTACACCAGACTGGTTTCAAGAACAGGCTGAGTCTATCCAAGCTTTGTTAGAAAAAAAAGCTACATTTATAACCTACATCTAAAAGAACTCCGATAGAAGCATGAAAGCTTTCAAACATTAACGTGAAAGTACAGCAAGAAATCAGAGCCATGAAAGACAGATGGTGGTGCAAGAAAGCTGAGGAACTACAGGAACTGGCAGACAGGAAGGACTACCATGGATTATTCACCGGAATGAAGACTCTATGGACCAAGAAGCAATATACAGGTAGTCGTCGACTTACGACCGATCGACTTTACGACCGTCTGGTTATGACTGGCAAGTGTTTCCCAGCTGAGTGTACAACAGTTTCCGCCCCAGCTTCCGGCAGCGCCTCTCACCGCGTACAACAGTTTCCGCCCGGCACATGCGTAGTCTCTCTCGCGCTCTGTCATACAGTTTCCGCCCCAGCTCCAGGCACATGAGCAGTCTCTTTCGCGCTCTCCGTCATACAGTTTCCGCCCCAGCTCCTGGTTTATGAAATGAGCAAATGCTCCCACCAGCCCGAGCACTGCAACAGCTGATGAAGTAGACGACCCACAGCCAAGCACCAGTGATGCCAGTGGTCACTAAATTTTGTATTTTGCTATGTTTTACATTTGTATTTTGGTACAGTTAGGTCCATAAATATTTGGACAGAGGCAACATTTTTCTAATTTTGGTTCTGTACATTACCACAATGAATTTTGAACAAAACAATTCAGATGCAGTTGAAGTTCAGACTTTCAGCTTTAATTCAGTGGGTTGAACAAAATGATTTGCATAAAAATGTGAGGAACTAAAGCATTTTTTAAACACAATCCCTTCATTTCAGGGGCTCAAAAGTAATTGGACAAATTAAATAATTGTAAATAAAATGTTCATTTCTAATACTTGGTTGAAAACCCTTTGTTGGCAATGACTGCCTGAAGTCTTGAACTCATGGACATCACCAGACGCTGTGTTTCCTCCTTTTTAATGCTCTGCCAGGCCTTTACTGCAGCGGTTTTCAGTTGCTGTTTGTTTGTGGGCCTTTCTGTCTGAAGTTTAGTCTTTAACAAGTGAAATGCATGCTCAATCGGGTTGAGATCAGGTGACTGACTTGGCCATTCAAGAATATTCCACTTCTTTGCTTTAATAAACTCCTGGGTTGCTTTGGCTTTATGTTTTGGGTCACTTTCCATCTGTATTATGAAACGCAGACCAATCAGTTTGGCTGCATTTGAGCACACAGTATGTCTCTGAATACCTCAGAATTAATCCGGCTGCTTCTGTCCTGTCTCACATCATCAATAAACACTAGTGACCCAGTGCCACTGGCAGCCATGCATGCCCAAGCCATCACACTACCTCTGCCGTGTTTTACAGATGTGGTATGCTTTGGATCATGAGCTGTACCACGCCTTCGCCATACTTTTTTCTTTCCATCATTCTGGTAGAGGTTGATCTTGGTTTCATCTGTCCAAAGAATGTTCTTCCAGAACTGTGCTGGCTTTTTTAGATGTTTTTTAGCAAAGTCCAATCTAGCCTTTTTATTCTTGAGGCTTATGAGTGGCTTGCACCGTGCAGTAAACCCTCTGTATTTACTTTCATACAGTCTTCTCTTTATGGTAGATTTGGATATTGATACGCCTACCTCCTGGAGAGTGTTGTTCACTTGGTTGGCTGTTGTGAAGGGGTTTCTCTTCACCATGGAAATTATTCTGCGATCATCCACCACTGTTGTCTTCTGTGAGTGTCCAGGTCTTTTTGCATTGATGAGTTCACCAGTGCCTTCTTTCTTTCTAGGGATGTACCAAACTGTAGATTTTGCCACTCCTAATATTGTAGCAATTTCTCGGATGGGTTTTTTTTCTGTTTTCACAGCTTAAGGATGGCTTGTTTCACCTGCATGGAGAGCTCCTTTGACCGCATGTTCTCATTCTCATCTCATCATCTCTAGCCGCTTTATCCTGTTCTACAGAGTCGCTGGCAAGCTGGAGCCTATCCCAGCTGACCACGGGCGAAAGGCGGGGTAGACCCTGGACAAGTCGCCAGGTCATCACAGGGCTGACACATAGACACAGACAACCATTCACATTCACACCTACGGTCAATTTAGAGTCACCAGTTAACCTAAACTGCATGTCTTTGGACTGTGGGGGAAACCGGAGCACCCAGAGGAAACCCACGCGGACACGGGGAGAACATGCAAACTCTGCACAGAAAGGCCCTCGCCGGCCACGGGGCTCGAACCCGGACCTTCTTGCTGTGAGGCGACAGCGCTAACCACTACATCACCGTGCCGCCCCGCATGTTTTCTTCACAGCAAAATCTTCCAAATGCAAGCACCACACATCAAATCAACTCCAGGTCTTTTATCTGCTTAATTGAGAATGACATAACGAAGGAATTGCCCACACCTGCCCATGAAATAGCCTTTGAGTCAATTGTCCAATTACTTTTGGTCCCTTTAAAAACAGGGTTGCACATGTTAAGGAGCTGAAACTCCTAAACCCTTCATCCAATTTTAATGTGGATACCCTCAAATGAAAGCTGAAAGTCTGGACTTTGTCCATTATATAACTATAACTTGAATATATTTCAGTAAACAGGTAAAAAAAAAATTGTCACTGTCCAAATATATATGGACCTAACTGTATGTTTCAAACTAAAATGTTTTCTATTTTTTTCACACCCGTATTTCGTATTTTTTTGTTTTGCACATATTAAACGAATTGTACTGTATGCAGTGTAGTATACAGTGTTTGACTTAAACCAAATAATGAGCCAAGGTAATGAAATAAGAAAATGTTGATAAAATAAGCCTAAGATGATTACAATATCATTACACATCACAATATACTTACGCTCATTTAACATAGGCCGACTTACGACCAGATCGGTTTACGACCGGTCAGTCGTAACCAAACGCAGTCATAAGTTGACGACTACCTGTAGTGGCACCAGTGAAAAGTGCTGATGGAAGTATACACCACACAAACCTGGAAGACATAAAAAGAAGGTGGAAAGAGCATTTTTCCAATCTCCTAAACCAGCAAGGGTCAGCTGATCCTGAAGTGTGTTGCTGGCTTGATAGGAGACCAACAAGAGAAGATCTGTGTGTACCCATCACATCAGATGAGCTTGAGAAAGCACTCAAGGATACTAGATGTGGCAAAGCACCTGGCCAAGACGGCATCCCAACTGACATGCTGAAGCGAGGCAGCCCCAGCTTAACAACTGCACTCTTAAAACTGTACAATGCATGTTGGGAGAATGTGTGTCTTCCCCAAGACTTCAAAAGATACACTAATTGTGATCATCTACAAAAAGAAAGGAGAAAGAAGCAAATGTGGAAACCACTGTGGCATGTCTATGCTTTCCAATGCAGGCAAGATTCTGGCCAAGATGGTTCTAAACAGAATTAAAAATCTCAGATGTAGTATGTGGAAGCGGGGGCATGGCCACGTGTCAGTTTGTGAATGGAGGGTGGGCCAGGGAAGGCGAGTGGCAAAGTCAATGCACCTATTGTCAACTAATGTTGGTGTGTTTGTTGCAGTGACGGTGGAGGATAGAAAAGGAGGGAGAGAGCAGAGAGAAGGGATCTCCCCAGACCAGAACACAACTGTTTCTGCGTGTGCAAGTCTGTGTGTGTCTAAACAGACATTGAAGCTGAAAAGCAAAATGAAAATAAGTGGTGTGTAAACGTCATCTCTTGCCTGCCATTGCTTCTGTACTCCACCCACATCAGGGCCTTATTACAATGTACTTCCAGAAATTCAGTGTGGTTTCAGGGCTGGCAGATCGACCTCAGATATGATCTTTACTCTGAGACAACTCCAAGAGAAAGCCATCGAGCTACATCAACCTCTATACGTGGTTTTTGTAGACTTCTCAAAGGCCTTTGACACCACTGACCGAGAGATGCTTTGGAAGATACTAGAAGTGTATGAATGCCCAGAAAGACTGATACAGTTCATTAAGCTCTTCCATGAGAACAGGTCTGGAAAGGTTTCGACTGGAGGAGGCATTCATGAAACTTTTCCTGTCAATCATGGGGTCAAACAGGGATGCGTTTTTGCCCTGACATTATTTATACTCTACCTCACAGCAGTCCTAGAGACTATGGGCAATAACCTAGATAAAGGAATCTACATCAGGACTCGATCGGAAGGCAAACTCTTCAATCTTGCCAGACTCAAGTCCTCAACCAAAACTTGGCAAATTTGCATGCAAGAACTGTTGCATGCAGATGACTCTGCATTTGTGGCAACAGATTTGGATGACATGCAGGAAATCATTGATCACTTTGCCACAGCTGCAACTCTCTTTGGACTGAAAATCAATACCACAAAAACAAAACTCTTGTACCAACAGTCACCTGAGCCATAGGCAATGTCAAACAACATTGTTTTGGTCAATGGAACGCCTCTTAAGAGTTCTGAGAGTTTCCTCTACTTAGGCAGTGCAGTTACCAACACAAACTCCTCAGACTTGGAGGTAGACCGCCAGATTCAAGCTGCCACCAAAGCCTTCAGTGCATTACAAAAGCAACTATGGTCTTGCCATGACATCAAAACCACCAAGTTGAAAGTATACAACACCACAGTCTTACCATCTCTGCTTTAAACCACCAAATGCATGACGCTCTACCGTAAACATTTCAAGAAACTGACCAGGCTACAACTCCGACACCTGCATTAAATCCTCAAAATAAGATGGCAGGACAAGGTCCCTGATGTAGAAGTCCTCAGGCGAGCCAATACAGTAAGTGTGGAAGCGCTCATCACAGACTCCCAACTTCATTGGGCTGGACGCATCTGGCACGTGACTACCCAAAGTCATTTTCTATGGAGAACTGAGCCAAGAAAAGAGAAGACAAGGAGGGCAGAAACTGAGGTACAAAGACTTCTTGAAGAGGAATATGAAGAATGCCGGAGTTCTCGATCAGACGTGGGAAAGGGATACCTCAGATAAAGCAACATGGCGAAGCATAGTTAAAAGCTCAGTGTCTGAAATTGAAGACAAGCGTCAGAGGGAGTATATGAGGGCTCATAAAACCAGACATTCTATCGCAGCTCAACCAGGCCATTCGTGCCACCACTGCGGACGACTCTGTCGCTCTGGTGCGGGCCTTGCGGCCCATCTCTGTTTCTGCGCATCCTAATGAAGCAGTAATCATTGCTAGTGTTGGATGACAGCCACCGCTGCCGACAACGAGTTTACTGCACGGGCCAATACGACATCAGCCGATCACGGTCAATATCCATTCATGAAACAGGATGTCATCCATAGCAACAAGGTAAACCACGCCCTCACAGATTAAGAATTTTTAGTAACAGTTCCTCTCAGCCATCCAGTGAACAGGTTTTAAGGAGAAATTCTTTAGTATGAACCCAGCACCATTTCTTAGGAGCAAGATATGGCAATTTGGGGAATTGAGAATACATTTAATTTTAGAATTCAGGACTCTTTCTTGAGCCTTTTTCAGAGACGCAATGGATTTTTATGGCAGGATATGACTGTGAATTAATATAATCTGGCTTGAACATTAGTTTATTATTATACATACAGCTACTTTTTCCATGGAATAAAAACATGTACAGTGGTGCTTGAAAGTTTGTGAACCCTTTAGAATTTTCTATATTTCTGCATAAATATGACCGAAAACATCATCGGATTTTCACACAAGTCCTAAAAGTAGAGAAAGAGAACCCAGTTAAACAAATGAGACAAAAATATTATACTTGGTCATTTACTTATTGAAGAAAATGATCCAATATTACATATCTGTGAGTGGCAAAAGTATGTGAACCTTTGCTTTCAGTATCTGGTGTGACCCCCTTGTGCAGCGATAACTGCAACTAAATGTTTGCGGTAACTGTTGAGTCCTGCACACCGGCTTGGACGAATTTTAGCCCATTCCCCCATACAAAACAGCTTCAACTCTGGGATGTTGGTGGGTTCCCTCACATGAACTACTCACTTCAGGTCCTTCCACAACATTTTGATTGGATTAAAGTCAGGACTTTGACTTGGCCATTCCAAAACATTAACTTTATTCTTCTTTACCCATTCTTTGGTAGAACGACTTGTGTGCTTGGGGCCGTTGTCTTGCTGCATGGCCCACCTTCTCTTGAGATTCAGTTCATGGACAGATGTCCTGACATTTTCCTTTAGAATTCGCTGGTATAATTCAGAATTCATTGTTCCATCAATGATGGCAAGCCATCCTGGCCCAGATGCAGCAAAACAGGCCCAAACCATGATACTACCACCACCATGTTTCACAGATGGGATAAGGTTCTTATGCTGGAATGCAGTGCTTTCCTTTCTCCAAACATAATGCTTCTCATTTAAACCAAAAAGTTCTATTTTGGTCTCATCCATGCACAAAACATTTGTCCAATAGCCTTCTGGCTTGTCCACATGATCTTTAGCAGACTGTAGACAAGCAGCAATGCTCTTTTTGGAGAGCAGTGGCTTTCTCCTTGCAGCCCTGCCATGCACACCATTGTTGTTCAGTGTTCTCCTGATGGTGGACTCATGAACATTAGCCAATGTGAGAGAGGCCTTCAGTTGCTTAGAAGTTACCCTGGGGTCCTTTCTGACCTCGCCGACTATTACATGCCTTGCTCTTGGAGTGATCTTTGTTGGTCGCCCACTCCTGGGGAGGGTAACAATGGTCTTGAGTTTCCTCCATTTGTAGACAGTCTGTCTGTGGATGGGTGGAGTCCAAACTCTTTATAGATGGTTTTGTAAGGTTTTCCAGCCTGATGAGCATCAGCAACACTTTTTCTGAGGTCCTCAGAAATCTCCTTTGTTCGTGCCATGATACACTTCCACAAACATGTGTTGTGAAGATCAGACTTTGATAGATCCCTGTTCTTTAAATAAAACAGGGTGCTCACTCACACCTGATTGTCATCCCATTGATTGAAAACACCTGACTCTAATTTCACCTTCAAATTAACTGCTAATCCTAGAGGTTCACATACTTTTGCCACTCACATATGTAATATTGGATCATTTTCCTCAATAAATAAATGACCAAGTATAATATTTTTGTCTCATTTGTTTAACTGGGTTCTCTTTATCTACTTTTAGGACTTGTGTGAAAATCTGATGTTTTACCGTAGGTCATATTTACGCAGAAATATAGGAAATTCTAAAGGGTTCACAAGCTTTCAAGCACCACCGTACATGCTTTTGTATTTGATGCACTTTTAAGACATTATACCTAATGTTCTGCACATACAATGAAATAATAAAAACATTAGCTGTTAGATCTGAAGAACTTGTACACAACTGTAAACTCACCTTGCCAGGAGGCATCACTTTGCCTTAACCTCCTCATCAAACGAAAGCACATTATCAAAGCTCGACATGGAGACATTTGGAGGTATGAAATAACGAGAACACAAGAGGTGAGATGCAGGTAATAGTTTATTTTTTTCCCCAAACACATCCCTGCTCGAGTTTCGCTTACTTTAAGACACAGCAAATCAGAGAGAGACAGAGAGCGAGAGACTTTGTTCACAAGAATCTTGGTTTGATAAGTGGTGCACAAGTTCTGAGCCAATCAACAAATATGTTATACTGAATTCCTGTTTCCAGTTGTATTCTGTACAGGAAACCAGGCACTGGTGATGTTTAGCTAATATACAATTTCTCTTTAGATGCATCAGTTCCTCTGGATCAGATGAACAATCAGATCAGATCAAATCAGATCATTCTTTGGACACTAACTCATTTTCCGTCAGTGGATTAAAACAACAAAGCCACCCCTTTACCAGAATTCAGTTTCTGTGAACAAAACTCAACATCTCTCAATCATTGCTGAGGCAGCTTGAAAAGAATACTGGGGAGGGAAAAAAAAAAAAAAAAAAGATAAACAAATTGAGCTTCTGCAATGTGTGTTCAAACAAAGAAAAAGTAATGCTAAGATTTTTTTAATTTTACTGTTTCACCAATGCAGAGCTTTTATTTTTAATTAAAAAAAAAAAAAAAAAAAAGTCTACAACTGAACTCTAACAAGAAAAACGAACCCACCAAACTCCACAGTCGTCCACGCCCCAGCCACTGAAGTCCGAAACGTTTTTAAAAGAACCAAAAATAAAAATAAAGATGCTCCTCAGATTATCTAGAACAGAATGTTTGAGTTGGTTTAGAAAAACAGAACAGTTCTTTTTAAAGGTGTATTAATAGAACAGTGTTTCAGGGCAAAAAAAAAAAAAAAAAAAATCCACAACCATGAGATTTCCAGAATAAAGTCGTAATATTTTGAGGAAAAACAAAAAACATTGTAATATTAAAAGAAAAGTAGCAATATTTCAAGGATAGTCTTAATACTATAACACTGTGTGTCAAAATAAGTGACATTAAGGAACTGAAGTTGCCTTTTTTTTTCGGAGGAGAAATTACAGGCAGCGTTTGCCTTCAAGGCTACGGACGGTTATGTTCGTGTGCTGTTCAGAGATGCTGTGTCGACAAAATGTTATCAAATCTGAAGGCGTGGACTTTGACACGCTCCGAGTCCCCAACAAATTATAGCATATGGACTCGTATGATAAACTTTAAAGCCTAATATGAAATACATCAGGGGTTGCCAGCTGTGCGGAGAGCGCCCGTGTTATACTGCATCTGTTACACCGTAGATGTAACCGGCGATAGCCTTGAGTGACCACTGCCTGCCATTTCGCCTTCAACACAAGAAATGCAATTTTCATGCACCATCATTTCAAAGTTCCAAAAACAATTATTTATTTTTCACTGCACCATTTTGTCATAATACTATGACTTAATTCCCAAAATATTGTGACTTTCTTGAAATATTATGCCTTTATTCTTAAAACACTGACTCCTCCCACTTCATACTCTGATCTTTTTCTCAAAATATTGTATTTTCATTCCCCCCCAAACAGTGGCCCTGAAATGCCATTGCATGAGTGAAAGCGGTGTTTTTTTCCCCCCAGTAAATTCAGTGTTTAACTGATTTACTGTGTTAGACGATTTGTAGACAAGGAACTAAGGGGCAAAACACTTTTGAAACTTTTCCAATCACTGTGCATATTACAATTCATTTGCAACAACAGGAATATTGATTTGTGAAGCTTTTGGCTCAGATTCGGAACTTTACGTAAAGCCCCAATAGTGTTTACTCACACTAACTTTTGGGATTGAACATTGCAATGCCTCGGTACACTTCCAGCTTAATGAAGCTTGTTGTGAAAAGCCAAAACTTTAACAATCTTACAAACTGGAATATCGTAACTGGATTCGTTTTGGCTGAATGCTCCAGTCACAGGCGGCTCGGATTACTTTTTTTTTTTTCTGGCCAGCAATGATGAATATCATCATCTCTTCAAGAAGTATACCGAGGACTTAACACATGAAAAACACACACACACACACACACACACACACACACACACACACACAAGCTATAAAGCACAGAACAGGTACACATCTAATCTCAGTGTAGGCACTCTTGCTTCCACACACGCTCGAGCGCGCGGACACACAATCACTCGCGCATGGACACACGCACAATCACTCGCGCACGGACACATGCACAATCACTCGCGCATGGACACACGCACAATCACTCGCGCACGGACACATGCACAATCACTCGCGCATGGACACACGCACAATCACTCGCGCACGGACACGCACAATCACTCGCGCACGGACACACGCACAATCACTCGCGCACGGACACACGCACAATCACTCGCGCGCACACAATCGAGTGAGCAGGCACACACGAGCACACGCGCACACAATCAGCACAATCGAGCATGCGCGCACAAGCGCATGCATGCACAAATCGCACGTGCGCGCGCACACAAATCACACACGCGCACAAATTACACGCACATTGCGCGCACAAATCACACACGTGCGCACAAATCTCGCACACGCACAAATCGCACGCACGCACAAATCACACAAGCACAAATTGCACAAATCACACAATCACACGCACAAATCACACGTGCGCACAAATCGCGCACACGCACGCATCACACAAGCGCACACGCAAGCATGCACACACACAAGCACAAATTACGCACACAATCACACGTGTGCGTACAATCTCACACACTATCACACACAATATCACACGCACACCATCACACGCACACAATCTCGCACACACCATCACGCATGAGCGCACGCACAATTACGTGCACACGCACAATCACGCATGTGCGCACAACAATCGCGCGTGAGCGCGCAAAATTACGCGCACACAAACAATTGCGTGCATGCACGCGCTTTTTGGTTAATGCTTTAGCTCATGTCCTGAAAGGCAGTGTCATCAGTTTTAACACACGGCTGAAGAAAGAAAAAGAAAAAACCCCAACCCATCCCCCGACACACGTTTACACTCTCTTAAGCAGACTTTCCACTCACACATCCAAAGATCGTATAGGAAAAAGGCCCCCCTCCCCCCCTTATGTATTTGATGCACAACTACCGAGAAGAGAAATGAACACAAGCGTGAAAAGAACTAAAATCAGGGTGGAGGGTTGGGTTTTTTTCCCTTTTTTTTTTTTTTAAACTCTGATGTACAACAAATTACAGCAGAGTAGGGACAGTCCCCCCCCCAACTGCAGTCAAATTCACACTTCTGAAATGGTCCTGAACGCTGGAGAATTTGACTGCAGTTTAAGGGTCACTCAGAACAAACAGCTTCACCGACTCGGCTGGAGGGGAAGAGCCGAAACCCGACGCAAACTCCGGCTTCAGCAGTAAAAAGATGCGGTGCTACACTACTACTGTCTGAACAAGGATCTCGAGCGCAAAAAAAAAAAAAAAAAGGGGGGGGGGGGGTAAAAGCATTTTAAGCAGGAAATGATCACAGCTGCCACAACATTAAAAAGATGCTACAGTTTGCTTTCAAATTCCACACATTCGCTTCAATTCAAGTCAAAGCTCAAAACAAGATCTAGGTGAGCCATTCAAACTACTTTGTTGACTCACTTATTTTTTTATACATTCACGCATACCCAGTTAAAGAGCAAGGTATTATTATTATTATCATCATCATCATCATCATCAACCTGGGAATAGACAAACAAAAGCGAGAGTATGATTTTATGCTTTGCACGCAGACGGCTTCTATTAAAAACAGGGAATAAATCTCAAAATACTCAAAATGACCTGCAAATGTGTACACACCTGTATGTGTGTGTGTGTGTGTGTGTGTGTGTGTGTGTGTGTGAGTGAGAGTGAGAGAGTGAATGAGAAAATGTATTTTAGACCTCTACCATTTACCACACGCTAATAATTTTCATTCTTTTCACTTGTGGGATTAAAATTTGATCCACATCAAGACAAAACGGTATTAAGCTACTTAGGCTCGGAATGTTTTTTTTTTTAATGTAGAAAACATTAGAAAATGTTAAAAAGGCTTGGGTCATACGTACGCATTTTTAGCTGCCATGACTTATTGCAATGATGAACTACGCATGAAAATGCTGAACGAGTTTCCTTCAAGCCTTTTTAGAAAATTGCAGATAATTTAGCGCCACACGTTTCCGTTCATATTCCACAAACGATTTGAGCACCAAATCGCTTTTATTTTTTTTTCCAGTTTCATGTAATTCTTGAGAGCCATCATATTACCTTATAGCCTAGGAAGACGCCAACACCTCATCATGTCTAATCCCTTTGCATGATTTATCAAACGTGGAAACTACGCATCTTTAACTGGAAAGTAGCACCACTACAACTTTAACACAATCTCTAGAAATTTAAACAAAATTGTTGGATCTAATGGAGTAAGGCACTTTAGGGAGTTTAAAAAAAATCAATTAAAATAAAAAAAACAAAACAAAACAAAAAAACGCTTCTGTATCTGGCAGGTGGCAGCCTTTAGGGCTTATATTCCTTGAGCGAACTTTGCAAATGCAGCATTTTGCAATATTTATAAGATTCTTGTCTTATGTATCTATCCAGCTGATAGGGAAAACCTTCAAATTATCATGCTAAATAAATATCCACTCCAGACTGCCGCCTTTACACAATGTGTGTGTGTATATATATTTTAATTATTTTTTTATATATCTCAGCCAAATCCTTATGAATCTATCTAAAGTATATTTTTTTAAATGACAGTCTGAAATGAACACTGGAATGTACATTTTGTTCTTTGCGGGGGGTTTTTTTTCTGGTGCAAAGCATAATACATGTTCGGCTCAGCCAGTGATACAATCCTTGACAATTTTTTGAAATAAAAAGTGAACCACAAAAGATACCACTGGACATTTGGGACCCACATGCTTTTGTGTGTGTGTGTGTGTGTGTGTGTGTGTGTGTGTGTGTATAGAGTGCAAAAGCTGATATTTGTGCAAAGCCAGGTTTGATCTGAGGAGAGGAGAGCATATACGAGGGTGTCAAAAAATTCGAAGACAAATTGAAAAAAAATCTTTATGAAAATAACAAAGCTAAGTCTAAACACTTCTGCAAACGATGTTTCCATCGGAGAATTTTGTATTCCTTTTTTTGAATTCTTTTGAAATTATAACATCCGTCTTAGAACTTTTTGACTTACCCTCGTACAATGTGTTTTGACTCCAAGATGAAATGTTAAGCAGATCTTCATACTGCTTAACTGAAAATGTAAAATACTTCAATATATTAGGCTATGCTCGCTCGCTCTCTCTTTCACACCCCAGATTGACTCATCCATTCGTTGTGGCACCGACTTGTCCAGTTCTGGTGGTACTTTAGGGGTCTTGGGGTGTCTCCTGCTCCTCTGCCTCGTCGTTGGTTGAGTGGAACTCTGCCACGTACAGACTTTTATCGATGTTGCTGGGGATGGGCTTGATGTCAGTCACCAGCTGGTCCTCGATGGCTTTCAGGTTGAATCGATCCTCCGCTGTGATCAAGTTAATGGCCAGACCCAGGTGGCCAAACCTCCCTGAAACAGACCCAAGTTTCCATGACAACTTCTACAGGTTCCTTCTACAAGATGTGTATGGTATCTAAGCATTACAACTCTGCAGATCAACAACGAAACAAAACGATCTGTCACCTGAGCGCCCGATTCGATGCAGATACGTCTCCGCATTCTTCGGAAAGTCGAAGTTGATGACCACGTTCACTGCCTGGATATCGATGCCTCTTGTGAACAAATCTGTTATAAACATACAGTCACAAACGTTTTATTCAGTAATGATCCAGTTGTGTTGAGTAAAGAGTCACACAAAGACAAAGACACCACTTTAATCTTTAGAGAGGTTGTGAAATACCAATGTACCGATTATTCCGTAGGTGCTAAAGAAGGCAACTGGACTTGCTTGAAATCCTTGAAGACATTTTACCTCTCAGCCGAAAGGCTTCTTCAGTTCTGTCTGACTAGTGGGGAGTTCCAGGTATTTATCCTCTAGTGGACCAAAAGCAACCCTAAGGAGAGTCGGTGAAATCACATGGGTCGTTGATACTCTGTCATCCTGTAGGTGTGGGTCACTGGAGGCCAGGTGTGAACGGTGTTAGCAGCCAAGAGAGTCATTGGCTCTCTCTGCCATCATGTGAGTCACTGAAGTCAGCTGAGTCTTGGTGTGGATGTTGTGGCAGTGAGGGCGTGGCCAAGCATCAGTTTGTGAATGGAGGGCGGGGCCAGGAAAGGTGAGTGGCTAAATCATTACACCTGGCGTCAATTAAATGTGTGGGCGTGTGTATTTTGCAGGGATGGTGGAGCATAAAAGGAGGTGGAGAGCAGAGAAGAGGTGTCTCTCCTGATCAGAACACACGTGTGAGTGAGCAAAGCTGAAAAGCTTAAAAAAAAAAAAAAAAAAAAGGGTAAAATAAAGTGAGAGAGAACATCAACTCCTGCCTGCCGTACTTCTGTACTCCACCCACATCAGAGACTGTTACAGTGGTGCCGTGACCTGGAGGTACAGAAGGGAACCACCACAGAGTCCTCCCCATTCAAAGAGCTCATCCATGCCCTTGCTACTGCCCAGCAGAACCAGCATCAAGCACTGATCACCCTCCAGAAGGAGCAAGAGCAACGCTTTGAAGCCTTGATGCTGGCCCAGCAGGAAGATCAGGCATTCTGGCATCTACTAGCATTGGTAGGGGCTTCAACCGTCACTGCAACAGGCACCCTCATGAAGTTGGGCCCGCAGGACGATCTAGAAGCGTTCCTCGCCCTCTTTGAGCAAGCGGCCGAAACGTGGGGGTGGCCACTTGAGCAGCACGCCTCCTCCCGGTTCTAACTGGTAAGGCAAAGCTCACAGCTCCCTGCTGACTAACATATGCTGACTTGAAGAAAGCCATCCTGCAGCGTGTCGGCCACTCCCCGGAACATCGCCAGCACTTCCGCACACTGGCATTGGAGGAGGTCAGCTGGCCGTTTGCATTTGGCCAGCAACTCCGGGACGCCTGACGGTGGTGGCTGAGGGTGAAAGACCGTGACACTGACGGGATCATCGATCTGGTGACACTGGAACAGTTCATCTCTCGACTTCCGGAAGGAACGGCGGAATGGGTCCAGTGTCATCACCCGGCCTTGCTAGAACAAGCTGTCGAGTTGGCGGAGGATCATCTGGAGGCGGTTCCGACGGCAAGCAGACGAGGTGCCTCTCCCCGCTTTCTCTCTCCCCCCGGTCTCTTTCCCTTCCCCACCCCATTCCCCCACCGCAGAGGCGGCAGCCGGCTCCCTCTAAGCCAGCCCATCGCACCCATGGTGTCCTCCTGTCTCCCTCTTCCATGTCTGTGTCATCTCCTCAGGTGAGTGACACTCAATGCCGCTGCAGAGGGAAAGCCTGGGCCGGTGTGCTGGCGCAGCAGGGAGTCAGAGCATCTCCAGTCAGAGCCCCCAGAAGAGGGGGTAGCTGTGATCCGGATCTCCGATGGGCCAGAGACCGCTGCTGATCGGGCTGGAACGTATCGTACACCGGTAAGTGTTCAAGGGGATAAATATCACGCATTGGTGGATTCCGGTTGTAATCAGACCTCAAGTCACCAAAGCCTGGTGCAAGGTGAGGCATTTGGGACAGCACAAGCGGTGAAGGTGTTGTGTGCGCGCACGGGGATGTTTACAATTACCCTCTAGTGTCCATCCATATTCTATTCCAGGGCCAAACGCATAGAATTAAGGCGGCGGTTAATCCTCGTCTCAGCCAGTCACTAACTTTGGGAACTGATTGGCTAGGGTTTAAAGAATTGATGGAACACAATGCGAAGTGGGTCCAGCATAAATACGTCACGGGAAGATCCCAGTGTGGCATTGGCTGGGGAAGCAGTCACAGAGTTGTCTACATCAGCACCGCATCAGGGCGATACTAGGAGTGAGGAGCAACTCGCCCCTCCTCCCTCCCTCGGGGATTCCCTTGAGAATTTCCCATTAGAGCAGTCACGAGACAAGACCCTGCAGCATGCGTTTAATCAAGCGAGAGTAAATCGATGGTCAAACTCTCCAGCCGAGCATGACACCGGCCTTCCCCTATTTCGCTATCATTAAGGATAGGTTGTACTGAGTGACGCAGGACTCTCAAGCTGGTGAGCAGATAACCCAGCTGTTGATCCCAAAGAGCCGTAGGGAACTCGTATTCCATGTGGCTCACTTTAATCCCATGGCCAGGCACTTGGGGCAAGATAAAACACTAGCCCGAATAATGGCCCAGTTCTATTGGCCAGGGATTCACGGGGATGTCCATCAGTAATGTGCGGCGTGGCGCAAATGCCAATTAGTAAATCCCGCGGCCACTCCAAAGGCGCCTTTGCGCCCTCTCCCTCTAACCGAGACCCCTTTTGAGAGAATTGGCATGGATCTCGTTGGGCCATTAGATCGGTCAGCACGGGGATATTGCTTTATTTTAGTTCTGGTGGACTATGCAATGTGATATCTGGAAGCGGTACCTCTCTGCAATATTTCTGTACACAGTATTGTGGAAGCACTCTTCTGCCTTATCTCCTGGGTTGGGATTCCGAAAGAAATCCTGACAGACCAAGACACTACATTTATGTCACGCACACTGAACGAACTGTATGGGTTATTGGGGATTAAGTCTATCCGCACCAGTGTCTATCACCCACAAACTGATAGCTTAGTGGAGTGTTTTAATCAAACGCTCAAAAACAATTTGGAAATTCGTAAGTGAGGATGCACGTAACTGGGATAAATGGCTCAAGCCCATTATTTGCAGTACGAGAGGTCCCGCAAGCCTCCACAGGTTTCTCACCGTTTGAGTTATTATATGGGCGTAAGCCGCGTGGCATTTTGGACGTGCTGTGGGAAAATTGAGAGGAGGGACCTTCGCCTAGCAAGAATGAAATTCAATACGTTCTCAACCTGCGTGCAAAACTCCACACACTCTCACACTTAACCCAGGAGAATTTACGGCAGGCACAAGAACGTCAAATCCGGCTGTATGACCGGGGCACGCGCCTTAGAGAGTTCACGCCGGGAGACAAAGTGCTCGTATTATTGCCCACGTCGAGCTCCAAATTAATTGTCAAGTGTCAAGGGCCCTTCGAGGTCAGACGGCGAGTCAGGGACATCAGCTATGAGGTGAGGCAAATGGATGGGGTGGGGCATTGCAAATTTACCACCTTAACTGATTAAAACGTTGGAATGAGGGGGGTCCCCGTGGCATTGGCGTCAGTAGTCCCAGAAAAGGTGAAGCTGGAGGTTTAAAAAAAAAAAAAAAAAAAAAAAAAAGAAAAATCTCGAACCACTCCAGTCCCTTGTGGAGACCACCTCTCACTGGCCCAACTCATGGAGGTGGCAAAGTTGCAAAAGGAATTTTCCAATGTGTTCTCGCCCCTTCCCAGTTGCACCCACCTCATAGAACACCACACTGAGACACCCCCGGGGGTGGTAGTGCGTAGCTGCCCTTACTGCTTGCCCGAACACAAGAGAAAAAACAAACAAACAAACAAACAAAACAAACAAACCCCCACAAAACAAAAAGTGGTTCAGGATGAACTCAAGGCCATGCTCGAAATGGGGCATAAACGAGGAGTCACACAGTGACTGGAGCAGCCCAGTGGCCCTGGTTCCCAAGACCGACGGGTCAGTCCGGTTCTGTGTGGACTATAGAAAAGTCAATGCGGAGTCTAAATTTGACGCATACCCAATGCCTTACATTGACGAGTTGCTCTAGCAAAGGGATACTGACAGATCCCCTTGACTCCTCTATCCCGAGAGAAAACTGCCTTTTCCACACCGTTTGGATTACACCAATGTGTCACGCTCCCTTTTGGGTTATTTGGGGAGCCCGCTACGTTCCAGCAGCTCAAGGACAAGATCCTCCGTCCTCACGCTGCCTATGCGGCCACGTACCTGGACGACAATTGTTTATAGTAATGATTGGCCGCAGCATCTGGAACACCTTAGGGCCGTCCTAGAGCCACTGAGGCATGCAGGTCTCACAGCTAACCCAAAAAAGTGTGCAACTGGGCAGGTGGAAGTACGGTATCTAGGTTTCCACTTGGGTCATGGGCAGGTGTGGCCCCAAATTAACAAGACTGCAGCAATTGCAGCCTGCCCGAGACCCAAGACCAAAAAGGGGGTGAAACAGTTCCTGGGACTCCCGGTCCAGTGGATGGAGCAGTGCCAACAAGCTTTCACTAAGGTAAAGGCTGCACTGTGTGTGTGGGGGGGGCACTTTTACACTCCCCTGACTTCTCTCTTCCCTTTATTTTACAGACAGACGCATCGGACAGAGGGCTGGGGGCCGTTCTGTCCCATGCTGTAAATCAGCCGCAATCTCTCAATGCGTGAAAGCAAGTACAGCACCATTGAAAAGGAGTGCCTGGCCATCAAGTGAGCGGTCCTCGCCCTCCGATACTACCTGCTGGGGCACCCTTTCACCCTCCGTTTGGACCACACGCCCCTCCAGTGGCTCCACCGCATGAAGGATGCCAATGGGCAGATCACCCATTAGTATCTCTCCCTCCAGCTGCTTAAATTAGAAGTTGTCCACAGGCTGGGGGCGCAGATGGCGGTGGTGGACTTCTTGTCCCGTGGGGGATGGGGGGGGGGGGGGGGGGTTGTCTGCTGCAGGCCAGACGGTGGGGGTATGTGGCAGTGGGGGCTGGCCAAGCGTCAGTTTGTGAATGGAGGGTGGGGCCGGGGAAGGTGAGTGGTTAGGTCATTACACCTGGTGTCAATGTGTGGTTTTTTTTTTTGCAGGGATGGTGGAGCATAAAAGGAGGGGGAGAGCAAAGAAGAGGTCTCTCTCCCGACTAGAACACGTGTGCGTGTTGTGTGCGAGCAAAGCTGAAAAGCTAAGAAAATAGGTAAAATAAAAAAAAAGGTGTGTGTGTGAGAGAGTGTGTGTGTGAACATGAACTCCTGCCTGCCGTACTTCTGTACTCCACCCACATCAGGGACTGTTACAGATGTGTATTCAGTTTTCTGGGAAGTGTGCCAAGTAGACCACTGCATTGTAGGTGGCTGATACGTGGTGTCTCAGACCACCTCCTCTATTCAGTGATGGTTGTTCCAAGTTGACCAAGATGGCTTCTTTTACTCCCCTGTCAAACCACCGGTCTAACGCCTAGAGGATGACAGAGGGTCAATGACCCATGTCATGCTTTTGGTCCACTAGAGGATAAATACCTGGAAGTCCGCACTAGTCAGACAGAACTGAAGAAGCCTTTCGGATGAGAGGTGAAACGTCTTCAAGGATTTCAAGCAAGTCCAGTTGCCTTCTTTAGCACCTACGGTTTACGATGACCTGGATGACTGAGAACCTTCACAGACATCCTGTATGTACCGATTATTGTTTGGCACATTATTTTCTTAATTTGTCTGAGACATTGGTGGTTTAAAATTACACTTAGTTTGGTAACTTGCATTTGTGAGCTGTTTCACGTTGTAGTCTATTAGACTACCATTTAATATTGCCAAGATGATATCATGTCCTGTAAATGATGTGATCGCCAAATTCTTTGCAATTTTACACTGCTTAGGTTAATATGGGGGCGGCACGGTGGTGTAGTGGTTAGCGCTGTCGCCTCACAGCAAGAAGGTCCTGGGTTCGAGCCCCGGGGCCAGCGAGGGCCTTTCTGTGCGGAGTTTGCATGTTCTCCCCGTGTCCGCGTGGGTTTCCTCCGGGTGCTCCGGTTTCCCCCACAGTCTAAAGACATGCAGGTTAGGTTAACTGGTGACTCTAAATTGACCGTAGGTGTGAATGTGAATGGTTGTCTGTGTCTATGTGTCAGCCCTGTGATGACCTGGCGACTTGTCCAGGGTGTACCCCGCCTTTCGCCCGTAGTCAGCTGGGATAGGCTCCAGCTTGCCTGCGACCCTGTAGAAGGATAAAGCGGCTAGAGATAATGAGATGAGATGAAATATGAGGTTAATATGGGGCAGCCATGGCCTGAGGTTGGGCTGAAGTACCCTTGAGCAAGGCACCTAACCCCCAACTGCTCCCTGGGCACTGTAGCATAGCGTGCACGTGCTTGCTTATTGCTCACTTGTGCGCGTTCACTGCTTCAAACGGGTTAAATGCAGAGGAGGAATTTCACTGTGTGCTTCAGGTCTGTGCTTGAGTGTACATGTGACAAATAAAGGCTGCTTTTTCTCTTCCCTGAGGAACGTTATCCTTAAATTGTTGCACTGTTTGCCCACACAGTCTTTCACAGAGCGGTGAACCCCTCCCCGTCTTTACTTCCGAGAGACTCCGCCTCTCCAGGATGCTCTTTTTATATCCAATCATGTTACTGACCTGTTACCAATTAACCAAATCAGTTTAATCAAAAAAACAACAACCCATTACACACTTCCAGTTTTTTGTTGCCCCGTCCCAGCTTTTTTTGTGTGTGTGTTCCTGACACGAAATTCAAAATGAGCATATAATTTTTCAAACAAAACTTCAGTTTCAACATTTGATATGCTGTCGTTGTACCATTTCTAATGAAATACAGGGTTTCCATGATTCGCAAATCACCACACTGTGCTATGTTTTACACAGCATCCCAGCTTCTTTTGGAATTGGTTATATGTTCATGTTTCTATACAGTGCAAAAAACTGAAAACTGAATTTGAGGAGAAAGTTACTCAATACCAGTGAAATGATCTTGCTGCATGGACAGATTTCTACTTGATAAGCCGTCTGAGAAAGTTGGTTGCAATCTAGAACGAGGTTTAATAATCTCAGAATTGGCGTCTTGTATTCTTCTAACAGGAACTGCTAGATCGTTTCAACTATTTTCAAGATAATTTTCACTTGCTAAGACATCATTTTGTGCAGTGTAGTAACGGGGCTTGTGTGACGGATACTGCGCACAATCTCAGGTGAATAAATGTGCTGTTATTTAATAAAATACATTTATTTAGCTTTTAAGGAATGAGACATGGTTGCCAGTGCTTTGCACCGATTAGTAGATTTTCTGCTACTGGAACGTCTTCAGGACAGAGGAGTTCATTTTCTTTCTAGAAATAAGCCGCGCAATCTACCAATAGAGTACGACAATCTCAAGCTTGATATTATTGAACGGGTCTAGAAATGGGCTTAATGGCTGTATATTTGTTATATAATAATCTCGTAATTAGAAATGGTTAAAGAACATGACATCATTTGTTAATCAATTATAAACTGTAATCGCTCGACATGTTGCTGTGGTACAAGATGAAAAACACTTTGCGAGTTGCAGTTATACACTTTGGGGTGGTAATGGGGTGGCGGCACACTGGTGTAGTGGTTAGCACTGTTGCCTCACAGCAAGAAGGTTCTGGGTTCGAGCCTCGTGACCGGCGAGGGCCTTTCTGTGTGGAGTTTGCATGTTCTCCCCGTGGGTTTCCTCCGGGTGCTCCGGTTTCCCCCACAGTCCAAAGACATGCAGGTTAGGTTAACTGGTGAATAGGTTAACCGAGTGGATTTAGCAACTACTGTCTATATCGGGGATGCACACTGCAAAGACGCTCTTAAAGTGCATATTCTGGACCAATTTCGTGTTTTTTTTTTTTTTTTTATATGAAAGTACGTCCCTTTACACACTCATCCAGAAGGGTAATTTTGCCCAAGGCCATCTGTCTACAGCAGAAAAAAAATAAAACATGTCTGGAAAAATCCCAAGGGAGACTGGAGCCAGATTCGTGACGTCACCTGCGGAAGCGCCAGCAGGCTGTGCGAGCTTTGCACGGTTTCAGTGCACAGCCTGTGTAGACCAAGCACTGCCATTTCTCTCTCATTGTCCGGTCTTTTGGAAAACGATGAGTACTAATCCCATCACGATTGGTGTTGCTACACCCTCCTACGATACATCTGTTAACCATTTTAATAATTACGCGATAACTTTGAAGAAATTTGCAGAAAACCACCAGGTCGTTTTCTCATACAAACCAGCGCTGACGTAGGATTCAGAGGGAGGCGTCCCGCACGCGACGTCACGAAAATCAATGTTTGCCGGGAAATCCAAACGCCAAGTTTTTTCAGAGGCGGACCAATTCGCCTCAAATGGCTTGATTTCAACTGAATTTTTCTGGTATTGCGCAAGGTAAAAAAAAAAAAAAAAAAATTTCAGAGAACGCAGAATGTTATAGATATTTGACCAAAGTTTAATATAAAATAGGAGAATCACATTGATCTTGCTCCTGAATTTACCCGTGATATGCACTTTAAGGGTGTATTCAGACCAGGATAGTTCGATAGTTCACTTGCTTTGGTCCGAACCAAATGTTTTTTTTATTTTTTCATTTTGGTGCGGTTCGCTTTCACACTGTACATTTTAGTAAGCGGACCAAAATCTGTCAGCAAAGCCACGCGCCCTGAGGTCGTTCAGCTATTGGTCAGAGACGACACGCGCACAAAGCGTTAAGTTCAAAAGTAGTCATGGAGGCTTTCCGTGCTGTTATTCTTTTTAATGTCATCAAAGCTATGTTTTTTCCAGTTTTTACTGTTTTCACAATTGTGCGATTACTATGCTGTTGTACAAGTAATTTATCAACGACGACGACAAAGGGCAAGGCGGCTACGGAGGATAGCGCTGATGAGCGCACATCATGTTGTGACAGTTCTGGCTCTTCACGCAATAGATGAATTTCTTTTTTGCGTCGCTAGTGCCGCCACTTTTTGAAAGAATGTCCCTGATTTTAATGTAGGTCTGACGGAGTTTCTTCACTTTTAGCCGACATTGTTCTGGGGAGCGCGTGAACCCCTTCTTCATTTTCTCACTGAATACAGCAAACACGTCGGCATTTTTGTGTGTTCTCTCCAAAAGCTCAGATATGTGGACATCTGCCCATATATCCACAACGGTGCGCGTTTCTTCCTCGGCCCACGTTTGCCCCTACTCATTTTTTGTACTCTGTAGTCTAGCCTACCACTGGTCTGAATGACTGAACGACTGTTGTAAGGTTCCCTTGACAACCGAAACAGTGTTTGCACTTTGCGGTGGAGTGTCAAGACTACTGTTTCCCATAATGCTCGACAAACGACGGAAGCTCCCGAGGTACAAAAAAGCAAAACTGTCAGATCAGGTCCGGTCTGCTTTCACACCTCCAAAAGATCCGCACCAGGGTTCCTTGGTCCGGACCGAGTCAGACCTCGCAGCTCGGTCTCGGCCCGCTTGTTTGGTCCGGACCAGAGTTCAGTGGTTTGTATTCAGACCAACCCAAAGGGTCCGGACCAAGGGAAATTTGGTTCGTTTGGTCCGGACCAAACAACGTAGGTGTGAATACGCCATAAGACTCCTTACAAGTGAATTCAGGAAAACCGCATACAAGAGACAACGTTCGTAAGGGAGACTTCCAGGAACATGGAGTGAGCAGCAGCAATTTGCCCAGCTCTCCCAAGTTGGTTAAAATAAACCCACAAATAAACGCAACTCGATAGATGAAAACAAGGTAAGAGAGGAAAAGAGAAGAAGCCAGAGAATCAACAAGAAATTAAGCAATCATTCTGAACAACCCGAAATGGAAGAAATCTCCGAACACGAAGCTAGCGCTAGCGAACACAGGATGGAAGACGCAGCAGAGAAAGTAGACTGTCAAGGCGAGGCAGGGACGCTCCGGGCCGGGCTCGCCATAATCAGAAGTGACATAAGAGAGCTTAAACAAGAGCTACGACACGAGTTTACCACACTCAAAGACGAACTGAAAAGAGAAGTGAAGGAAGAAATCAGCAACTTCCGACAAGAAATTGAACGCAAGCTCACTGAGAACAGCAGCAAACTGCAGACACAAAAGATGAACATCACAGAAGCCCAGACGCGCATAGCGGAGCTGGAAGAGTGGCAGGCGGACGCGAACGACACACTGACGCAGATGCAAGAAAAGATAACGGACCTCGAAAGCAGATCAAGGAGAAACGATATTCATGTCTTTGGCATCCCGGAGGGGATGGAAGGGAGCTCCGCTGCCAAATACTTGGAACAACTACTAGGCACTGAACTCCAGCTGCCAGAAGGAACTAATCTCCAGATCCAAAGAGCACACCGAGCCCTCGCCCAAAAACCGGGACCGGGAGCTGTTCCCAGGTCAATTATAGTCAACTTTCTACAGCTTGAGATGAAGGAAATGATTTTAAAGAAAGCGTGGCAGAAGAAAATACAGGTTTGCGGTAAACAAGTTTTCTTTGACCATGACGACCCTACTGAAATCGTCCAGAAATGGAAGACACATGTGGGCATCAAAAAAAAAAAAAAAAAAAGTTAAAAGAAAAGGGAATTCATTTCCAGACGCCGCTCACAAGAATACGGATTCACTGGGATGACGGTGTGAAGGTGTACGGGAGCGCCAGAGAAGCTGCACGCGACATGGAGGAAAGGGGCTACACCGTGGACATGTCAGCGGAGGACACCGGAGCTGTGACGGGAGGGGAGATGCGAGGATGGCAGCAAAAGAACGGAACCAAGATGCAGCGAACCGAGTGAGAGGAAAACTACAAAACTATCAGTGGAAACCGTAAAGAATGTTTTGCTTAAGAAAAGGAGGCAACACCGAGGGTCAGAGAGAATACAGGTATGGACAAAGACAAGTACTAAGATAGGACCGAGGAAAACCCTTAATCACAGCAAACATTATTTGAATACATCTCTGCACATTGAATGGGACTTTGTCCACAGCGTGGGTTGAAATGACTGATTCAAAGATTTATTTAATCGGAGTTAAGAACCGACTGGGAGAGGTCAGGTAATTTTAAGCTGGACTTGTCTAGACACTAGGGACACCACAAGTTGGGTTAGCTCTGGGCCTAGGAAGGGGCCCTCTCCTAGAGATGAGGATTTCCTCTTCACCCACCAACGGGGACTTGGGGAGGGAGGAATATCCCCCCCACCTCTGGAAGTTCTCTTGTTTCATGTTATGTTAAATGTTCAGAGAATTTAGTTCAGAGTTGTCGGAGAATGACAAAACAGAATGATGGCTAATATTGTCAAATTCATGTCGCTGAACATAAATGGTCTAAATATGCCAATGAAAAGAGAAAGGACGGGGCAGCACGGTGGTGTAGTGGTTAGCGCTGTCGCCTCACAGCAAGAAGGTCCGGGTTCGAGCCCTGTGGCCGGCGAGGGCCTTTCTGTGCGGAGTTTGCATGTTCTCCCCGTGTCCGCGTGGGTTTCCTCCAGGTGCTCCGGTTTCCCCCACAGTCCAAAGACATGCAGGTTAGGTTAACTGGTGACTCTAAATTGACCGTAGGTGTGAATGTGAGTCTGAATGGTTGTCTGTGTCTATGTGTCAGCCCTGTGATGACCTGGCGACTTGTCCAGGGTGTACCCCGCCTTTCGCCCGTAGTCAGCTGGGATAGGCTCCAGCTTGCCTGCGACCCTGTAGAACAGGATAAAGTGGCTAGAGATGGGATGAGAAAAGAGAAAGGGTTATGACGAAACTGAAGAAAGAAAAAGCACAGATCATATTCCTGCAAGAGACCCATTTATCCCAGTCAGAGCATGATAAATTAAAAAGATACGGCTATAGGAACTTATATTACAGCGCATATAAAGAGGGACACATTAATATCAAACAATTCAAGTTGACTATGAAAAGGAACTCAAAGATAGACAAGGAAGATACATCATAGTAAAGCGGAGGATAGAAAAACAACCAGTGACATTGATAAACGTGTATGCACCCCCAGAGTGATCATTTCTTCAAATCCCTGTTCGATGTCATAGCTGTAGAAACGGAGGGAATCTTAATATATGTGGGGGAGACATGAATGTTATGAAACATAACATGGACACAACGAGTCTTAAAAGAACTAAAATGCAGTTATCGAGATTCATAAACGCATCACTGGAAGAGATGGGGATGGTGGATAGACGGAGAAACCTACACCCTTTGGATAAGGATTATACACATTACTCAGCTGCTCATAAAACTCATTCAAGGATTGATTATTTCTTTGTGAACCAGACCGATGGCTTCAGAGTGAAAGAACGCGAGATCGGTGGGGCAGATGTGTCCGTCCATAATCCCCTCTACTTACAAATTAATATAAAATAACAGAGAAAGACGCACAGTGTGGAGACTTTTTTTTTTTTTTTAAGTCTTTTTCACATTTGACAAAGAAATGGATATTATCAACTCAATTATGCACACATGGATAGAAAAGGATAGTTAGGGCATTTTATTGAATGGTGTGCGTGTGTGTGTGTGTGTGGGGGGGGGGGGGGGGGGGGGGTATGCAGATCTTGCACTTTTTAGTGCGTTTGTGGGTGTGTGGGGATTGTGAGGGATGGGAGAGTCCTGTGTGTGTGGGGGGGATTTTCTTATGGCGTATTCACACCTACGTTGTTTGGTCTGGACCAAACGAACCAAATTTCCCTTGGTCCGGACCTTTTGGGTTGGTCTGAATACAAACCACTGAACTCTGGTCCGGACCAAACAAGCGGACCGAGACCGAGCTGCGAGGTCGGACTCAGTCCGGACCAAAGGAACCCTGGTGCGGATCTTTTGGAGGTGTGAAAGCAGACCGGACCTGATCTGACAGTTTTGCTTTTTTGTACCTCGGGAGCTTCCGTCGTTTGTCGAGCATTATGGGAAACAGAGTCTTGACACTCCACCGCAAAGCGCAAACACTGTTTTGGTTGTCAAGGGAACCTTACAACAGTCGTTCAGTCATTCAGACCAGTGGTAGGCTAGACTACAGAGTACAAAAAATGAGTAGGGGCAAACGTGGGCCGAGGAAGAAACGCGCACCCTTGTGGATATATGGGCAGATGTCCACATATCTGAGCTTTTGGAGAGAACACGCAAAAATGCCGACGTGTTTGCTGTATTCAGTGAGAAAATGAAGAAGGGGTTCACGCGCTCGCCAGAACAATGTCGGCTAAAAGTGAAGAAACTCCGTCAGACCTACATTAAAATCAGGGACATTCTTTCAAAAAGTGGCGGCACTAGCGACGCAAAAAAGAAATTCATCTATTGCGTGAAGAGCCAGAACTGTCACAACATGATGTGCGCTCATCAGCGCTATGCTCCGTAGCCGCCTTGCCCTTTGTCGTCGTCGTTGATAAATTACTTGTACAACAGCATAGTAATCGCACAATTGTGAAAACAGTAAAAACGTATAGCTTTGATGACATTAAAAAGAATAACAGCACGGAAAGCCGCCATGACTACTTTTGAACTTGACGCTTTGTGCGCGTGTCGTCTCTGACCAATAGCTGAACGACCTCAGGGCGCGTGGCTTTGTTGACAGATTTTGGTCCGCTTACTAAAATGTACAGTGTGAAAGCGAACCGCACCAAAATGAAAAAATAAAAAAAACATTTGGTTCGGACCAAAGCAAGTGAACTATCGAACTATCCTGGTCTGAATACACCCTTATTTTTATTTTATCTTATTATGCTTGTGTATGACCATTAGGTGTGGGAGGGTATAACCTACTGAAATGTGAAGTTTTGGTGGTTTGGAGCGCATGTCTTGCGCTTTCTCTCTCTCGAGGTTGGAGTGGTAAAACTTGTACTCTATGTAAAGAGGGGGTAGTGGGATGGGATAATGCATATTTGCACTGACTTGCACATTCCTTTGCACATTTCGCTTAACTTATGGTGTGTGCGTGTGTGAGATTGTGAAAAATGACGCTGCTATGTATGCTTTACGAGGCTATCCACTTCTATTCTACTGGTCTAAACCACTACAAATTGCTCTAATGACAGATTTGGTGACATTTCCTGTACATTTTATTTATCTTCTTTTACATCCACGTGCCAAGGGACTACAGGCGGAAACTAGCATGTACTGCTATAACCTGGCACAGACATCTGTCCTTACCGCAAGGATAATGTTTAATTTGTACACTGTCCCTTTTAAAAATAAACTCTAAACTCAATGTAGGAATATTAAATAATGAACAAAGAAAAGATATGAACAGAAATAAAAACGATAATGGAGAGGTGGACCCGACAATAATCTGGGATGCCATGAAGGCGGTTCTTAGGGAAAAACTGACAGCTGAAACTGCCTATGTTAAGAGTTAAATTGGAGTCATATAAAAAAAATATATATATACAGAAAAGGTAAGGGAATTGGAACAGAAACATCAGAACACACAGGATTCAAAAGGTTCAACAACAAATCAGGACATTGAAAACGAAGATAAAGGATTTATTGTCAGATGAAGTTGAAAAAAAAGAGCAAGTCCTTGAAACAGAACTATTTTCAACGATATTATGAGGAATTATACACAGCCTGAATCTGCAGATGAAGAAGAAATGAGAGCATTTGTGACCCCTCACCGAATCCAGGGACGCATGTCGGCCGAAACGAATCCGAGATAATCGCAAAAGAAGCATTTTTTTTTTTTCGAAATTTGTGATTTTTGTTTTTTTCCATCATGTGCAAGTTGAGATCTTGAAGAATGCAATCAGTATTTCAGATAATAGATTGTTTTGTTGGAAAAGCATACATTTTTTGTTGCAAATTGTCTCGTTTTTGTCAGGACTGTAGCCTGCTGGGGGGTGTGGGTAAATTACCATATGGGCCATTCACATGATGATTTAAGTCTTTTGGGTTTTTTTTTCCGCGAATCAGCTGTATGATACGAGCTGAGCTCGTGGCTACTTAACTGCATACAGGCGTGTGATTTCACTATGGAATGAGGAAGCTAAACAGAGCACAGAGGAGCTGAAACACCGCGAAGCAAACAGACACTCGGTATTTACATCGGAGATCACCATTTCTAGAAAAAAAAAAACGCAACCTCGTTTTCCAGATTGAATGGAATACTTGAATGATCGGATGATACACGGACCGTTCTAGGATTACATTCCATCAGAGGCATTGGTGTGTGCAAGGCGCCGTTTCTCTTTCTGATGGGGTAAGTTTATTAATCTAAGGCTGTGTGGTTGTTTTTGCATGTAACGGAGAGTGTTGTGGTTTGGTTAAGCCTAGGTCACAACCGGACGTACGATTTTTTGGCCGTGTTATTTTTGGCGTTTCCCAAATCGCTGCGTTTTTTTTTTTGTTCATGGAGAAAGACGCGCGTTGGCCGTAAGTTTGTCTTGCAACCTGAAAAAAACGTAAGCGCCCGTAGAGTTTGTTTGACATGACAAAGAGCATCTGCGGCCGGTCTGCGGCTCGAAAATCAGCACATCACACGTGCGCTCTCGTGCTTTTCACACGTGCGCTCTCGTGCGTTTCATGCGTTTTTTGCGTGTAGACCGGCCGTAGGAGCACGTACCGTACGGCCGGTTGTGACCGAGGCTTTACATGAAACTAGCGTTGTGTTAGTTGTGTCATCATCGTGCTATCTTTCTTTCTTATGGTGTGAGTAATTTTTCAACCACAAAACGTTAAAGTATACTTTAGGACTTATTTTTGTACTTCATAATTGTGTTGGGCATACTTTGCATGGAAGGAAAATTGACATGGTGATTTGTTTACATGAAAGTAGCATCGTGCTAGCTCGTAGGGGGTAGGGCTTTCCTTAATGTCATGCAGATGAGCACCATTATGTACCCGCCCTACACCCAGAGTAGCTGAGATGGAAAACTTTGAGGGCGATTTTCTCCCTTTTCTGTTTTAAGAAGTATACACTTTCAAAAGGCCACACATTCTTCAAATATTGTCAGATCTCCACATGGAAGGCATCATTGGAAAGCTTAGAAACTGTACTTTCTGAATCTGTCAATAACTCAAAATGCCCCCGGGCCGACATGTGTCCCTGGATTCTGTTTTCTGCCACATTTCTAAATTCACTGGACCTAGTAACATACAAAATGACACGTTAACGGCCGATGTTACAATAGAAGACGAGAGTGACGCAATAAGTACGTTAAAAAAAAAAAAACCAATAAATATCCAGGTAGCGATGGATACCCAGCAGAGTGGTACAAAATATTTAAACAAGAGTTAGCACCATTACTCCTGGCCACTTTTAATTGGACACTTAAAAAAATAATACAAGGGAAAGATAAAGAGAACTGTGAGAATTATAGACCTCATTACTAAACGTAGATTATAAAATATATACAACAATCATCTCGAAGCAGAAATTCTAGAGGAAGACCAAACTGGGTTTATAAAAAGGGCGACAAACACAAGATAACGTCAGAAGAACCTTGCATACGGGTTGTTTTACAATCAGGGTACGCAAGCTAAAAATCACATTTAACACTTACCTTCAATATCAAAAGGCTTGACTAAATAAACTTGGTTGTTTATTGTAGCCCTGTGATCGCTCTATTTACCATGCAAAAAAAATTGGTGATAACGTTATTTTTGGTGAATGTATGGCAATGTGTGTCATATTTAGCAAAATTACTCGTCATTTAGAAAAAAAGTGCTTTTTTGACCACAGGTAGCTCCAAAAGGGATGCACTTAAATCATTCTTTATACCATAAAACAAATATTTGGTTCCATATCATTGGAAACATAGTTATAGTTGTGCTCATAAGTTTACATACCCTCGCAGAATTTTTGCTTTCTTGGCCTTTTTTCAGAGAATATGAAATGATAACACACTTTTTCCCCACTCATGGTTAGTGGTTTGGTGAAGCCATTTATTGATAACTGTGTTTTCTATTTTTAAATCATAATGACAACATAAAACATCCAAATGACCCTGATCAAAAGTTTACATACCCCAGTTCTTAATACCATGTATTGCCCCCTCTAATATCAACGACACCCTGAAGTCTTTTGTGGTAGTTGTGGATGAGGCTCTTTATTTTCTCAGATGGTAAAGCTGCCCATTCTTCTTGGCAAAAAGCCTCCAGTTCCTGTAAATTCCTGGGCTGTCTTGCATGAACTGCGCGCTTGAGATCTCCCCAGAGTGGTTCGATGATATTGAGGTCAGGAGACTGAGATGGCCACTCCAGAACCTTCACTTTGTTCTGCTGTAGCCAATGACAGGTCGACTTGGCCTTGTGTTTTGGATCGTTGTCATGTTGGAACATCCAAGTACGTCCCATGCGCAGCTTCCGGGCTGATGAGTGCAAATTTGCCTCCAGTATTTGCTGATAACGTGCTGCATTCATCTTTCCTTCAACTGTGACCAAGTTTCCTGTGCCTTTGTAGCTCACACATCCCCAAAACATCAGCGATCCACCTCCGTGCTTTACAGTAGGAATGGTGTTCCTTTCATCATAAGCCTTGTTGACACCTCTCCGAATGTAACGCTTATGGTTGTGGCCAAAAAGTTCAATTTTGGTCTCATCACTCCAAATTACCTTGTTCCAGAAGTTTTGAGGCTTGTCTCTGTGCTGTTTGGCGTATTGTAGGCGAGATACTTTGTGGCATTTGCTTGGTTTTAACAGAGCCTCTGATTTTCCATTTGTTAATCACAGTTTGAACACTGCTGACTGGCGTTATCAATTCCTTGGATATCTTTTTGTATCCCTTTCCTGTTTTATACAGTTCAACTACCTTTTCCCGTAGATCTGTTGGCAATTCTTTTGCTTTCCCCATGACTCAGAATCCAGAAACGTCAGTGGCTGGATGAAAGATGCGAGAGTCTGTCTGGATCCCAGAAACTCACTCACCTTTTATGCACACACACTGATTACAAGCAAACAGATCACAGGTGAGGATGTTACCTTCAGTCGCCATTCAAACCCATTTGTGTCAACTTCTGTGCATGTTATCAGGCCAAAATCACCAGGGTATGTGAACTTTTGATCAGGGTCATTTGGGTAGTTTCTGTTGTCATTATGATTTAAAAAGAGAAAACACAGTCGTTTGACAATAAATGGTTTCACCCAACCACTAAGCATGAGTGGAAAAGATGTTTTTGTGTTTTCATATTCTCTGAAAAATGGTCAAAGAATCATAGATTCTGCCAGAGTATGTAAACTTGAGCACAACTGTAAGTTTTAAATGTTGAATGCCAGTAAGTTTTCAGACTATTTTGATCAGATTAGTATGGAATTGTGTCAAAAAAATGTCCTCTCTGAGACAGCTAATTTTTCAATATAAAATAACATATCTAAAATGATCATTTTCATCTTAAAATCTGGTCAAGATATTGGGACATAAATATTAGAGACGACCAACACAAAGCTTACAGCCTTTTATTTAAAAGCACTATGGAAGTAGTGGATTCTGAATTGTCAAAAAAAAAAAAGTCCTCTCCGAGAATTACTTCATTCGTTTCTCCCATCTTATAGCAGATTACATAAAACTACCATATACACACGTCAAAAAATCACCTGAAATCTGTTCTTTAACTTGTCCTGCACTTAAAAACTGGTACAAGAACCAGTTTGAATCAATTTGAATTTTAGACCCCTGTGACACAAACTTTGTACCCTGATTGTAAAACAACCCATATTATACGCTACCGTTCAAAAGTTTGGGGTCACCCAGACAATTTTGTGTTTTCCATGAAAAGTCACACTTTTATTTACCACCATAAGTTGTAAAATGAATAGAAAATATAGTCGAGGCAGTTTTCTGGCCATTTTGAGCATTTAATCGACCCCACAAATGTGATGCTCCAGAAACTCAATCTGCTCAAAGGAAGGTCAGTTTTATAGCTTCTCTAAAGAGCTCAACTGTTTTCAGCTGTGCTAACATGATTGTACAAGGGTTTTCTAATCATCCATTAGCCTTCTGAGGCAATGAGCAAACACATTGTACCATTAGAACACTGGAGTGAGAGTTGCTGGAAATGGGCCTCTATACACCTATGGAGATATTGCACCAGAAACCAGACATTTGCAGCTAGAATAGTCATTTACCACATTAGCAATGTATAGAGTGGATTTCTGATTAGTTTAAAGTGATCTTCATTGAAAAGAACAGTGCTTTTCTTTCAAAAATAAGGACATTTCAAAGTGACCCCAAACTTTTGAACGGTAGTGTATAACCATTTGTTGTTCTGTTGTAAGTGTTAAAATTGAATAAAAACTAAAGTGAAAAAAGGACAACGTTTGTTGCTTAAGAGTCTTTAGACTCGCTCTTTCACCCTAAAGGGAAACGTCATCAGGAAACCTACTCCAGCCTGACAAACGGCTAAAGCTGGGCATACACTGTGCGATTTTTGGCCCGATTTTCACTCGTGCAACTATTTTGGAGATCGGGCCGAGTTTCGGCTCAATCGTGCGTCTCGGATCGTGTAGTATACATGGGGTAACAACACGCGATTAACACCTCACGACCTCCTCCCGATCGATCGGATGAAAATCAAACCTGTTTGAAATCCTGGTCGCCCCTCGTGAGGCTATCGCACTGTTGAAGCAGTGTCACGAGCCGATTTACCTCAACCTGTCACACTACACATGCGCGAACACCGATACGGAAGAGAAAACAGAGACTTCCGGTCTCCTCCTCCTCTTTTTCACGTTGCAGTTCCGGATACAAGAATCTGACGAGTCGTGTATGGAAGTACAGTGTGAGCAGTCAGATCGCATCCGAGCATCGGATCGTATAGTGTGAGAACAGGAATCGTAAGCTGCGTGCTGTTTACCCCTGCGATTCACTCGTACAGTGTGAGCAGCAGCTGAATACCGCGATTGAAGGGAAGAAAGAAAAAAAAAAAAAAAAAAATCGCACAGTGTCTGCCCAGCTTTAATTAGATGGACAGACAAACCCACCTGTACAGACCAGGTTTCTGCACAACCCATTTCTGAAGTCATGGAAAACACGGTTTCGGTATTCCTGGGGAAAGAAAAAAAAAAATTTGCAGCAAAGACAACTGGGTAAACTGTTGCATGTTTTTTACTGCCGCATTCAGATTCAAGAACACACCTGCATCATCTTGGCATGGATGTAGAAACAGGAGTAGCCCAGTTGGGTAATTTTCTTGGCCAGCAGTTCCACTCTCTGAGTCGAGTTGCAGAAGATGATGGACTGATTGATTTGCAGCTGTGGAGATTAAAAGAAAAAACACTGAAAAAGACTTGTGGATGGTGTACACATTATTGCTCATGTTTGCAGTCAGAATTAAAAAAAAAAAAAAAAAAAAAAAAAAAAAGTGCGTGTGTGTTTACCCTGGAGAAGAGTGTGTTGAGGCAGTGCACCTTCTGCCTCTCAGTAACGTAGGCATAGTACTGCGTGATGCCCTTGAGCGTCAGCTCTTCCATCAGATTAATCTCATAGGGCTTCTTCAGATGCTTCGCCTGGAGGAAGGAACGCACATTCATCATAGGGCGGCTGCCGCTACAGTGGCGTATCTGATCATTCGTACGTGGCTTCCTCTAATTTACCATGAATTTCTGCACACTGATGGGAAAGGTGGCGGAATACAACAAAATCTGTCTGTTCTTGTCCAGGAAGCTGATGATATCCTCAATGAGCACCACAAAATCCTGGGAGAGCAGCTTATCAGCCTTTAAGAGACAGAGGCATGATTGAAATGAAAAGATAAAACAAGGAAGTGGGGGTGGGGGGTGGGGGAGACGACACACGGACGGACGGACTTGAGTTCTTCCGCCTAACGCGCTTTGATGGATCTGCTATGGAAACCAAGAGGGTGCTCGGCCATAACTCTGGTAAAACGCGACTGAATTGAACGAAATTGGAATATGCGCATTGCCGACATACAACAAAGAATCCTGCCAAGTTTGGTGAAATTCCTCCAAAAATTGTGAGAGGGGTTGATTTCAAAAGGTTAGTACCCTTCCCGGGACGGACGGACATCGCTACGACATAATTCCCCTTTCAGCCAGCGGGGGATAAAAATTGTAAGGGAAGTTGATTTCAGAAAGCGAGCACACCTTGATGAAATTACCAAAAAAGTTTGTTAATAATCAAGGGCATAACTCTGGGAAAAGTTGCCCAACTTAAACGAAAGTTCAATATGCGTATAACTGTCACATAAAACCTTCCAAGTTTGGTGAAATTCCTCCACAAATGGTCAGAGGAGTCGATTTCAGAAGAACGTACACCTTCATGAAGTTGTCAAAGTTATTTAATCAAGGGTCAAAACTCTGGGAAAATTTTCCACAAACGAAATATGCGCATTACCGTCATATAACACGGCCTTTTACCAAGCTTCGAGAAGTTCGTCCGAAAATCGTAAGACGAGTTGATGTCAGAAGGTGAGCGCACCTTCATGAAATTGTCAAAAGGGGTGTTCACACGGCACGTATTTGCATCGATGTATTTTGTTGCGATACATCTTGCACCGCTGTAAATTTTGTGGAGCGTTCACACGTCACAACCCTGCTTACTAGAGAGAAGCGTGTTAGCACCGGTGCAGCCCCACTTGCGTTCACACGGCAGTTTTTGCGACCGTGCTATACGATAGTAATAATGCGGAAATGAAATATGCGCATGCGTGAAAATGTACTTCCTTTTCCCGGTTGTCATGGCATCACCAAGCGCCGGGAAAACAACGTGGATGAAGACACCAGTGTTGCCACATACTGCTGACGTTTTCCAGCCCAAAATATGTTCAAATCCGCCAAAATGCACTTCAAACCGCCCAATCTGGCAACACTGGAAGACGCGCAGTTCTGTTGTTGCTGATATTCGCCATTTTGGAAGCGCAAAATACCAGGATGCAAATTATGCAATGCCCGTATGTAATCAACTCTCGTCACGCGTAGCGAGTCTACCCCTGTAGCGTTCAGACGGCCCATTTTATATCAGTGCTGCCCCGCAAACTAGCATTTACTCCGGAGTAAATTTCTTAAACCACCTCCCGAGCAGGGTTAGATTTGCACCGGTTTAAGCAGCTTTCAGGGGCGACACCAGTATAACTTTGTACCGTGTGAACGCTCTACCGGGGCAGCCCCGGTGCTACACCGGAGTAAAAGTTGCCGTGTGAACACCCCTAAAGTACAAGGCTGTTAATCGGGAGCTGTAACTCTGAGAAAACGCCACCGAATTGAACAAAAACAACCTGCGTACTATCGACAATGCCTTTTAGCAAGTTTGGTGAAATCGCTCCAAAAACCGTAAGAGGAGTTGATTTTAGAAGGCGAGTACCCTTCCTGGGATGGACCGATGGACATCGGCCAGCGGGGTATAAAGACAAAAATCTCACCGAGACAACGCTGAAATTTCTTTTGCTCGTGAACAGAGTCAGTCAATCTGTCGAAAGGGTACATTTCAAGTGCTAGATCTTGCCAGCTAAATGTTCTTTTCTAACGCAAGAGTCAAGGTTTTGTTGAAAGACCACAGCGAGACCGACAGCAGTCATGACGAAGTTGTAATGCTTTTTTCTTTAGATATGCAATCGGAGACGTCGTCAGCGCTGATGCGAGAGCGAACACTGATCAGTTGAGTCCGGGGCCACAAGAACACTGCGTTCAGACTAGCGAACAACGAGTTGTGATTTCAGCAACCGAAAATTAGGCAGGTTTTTCTTATCGGAGCTAAAAGACGCCGGTCAGACGGTACACGGCACGCCCACAAGAAAGCGTGCAAACACAGTAAGGCTCGTGTTCCTCAAATGCCCTAACTCCCGTTTAGCTCAGGAGCAGAGACTCGAGACACCGATATGGCTGATGCGGTAACGTTCTGTTCTTTTGACCTTTATACAGCATACGAGGAGTTTCCCAGGCCACCACACATTTGTACTCTAACCATCCTAGTAGTTAATTATGAACCAGTTGCTTTAGTATCACCTAACGTGCAGATCACGATGACTCACCTCATCCATAACCATAATCTGAACTTTATCCACTTTCGCGACACCCTTCTTGATCAAGTCCAGTATCCTGCCTGGTGTCGCTATGACAACGTGCACTACAACACAAAAAAAAAAAAAAAAGACGGACAAGAACACATTGAGTTTAACGCGAGGAAGTTTAACAATGTTTACATACAAAATAACTCAAACCTATTCTTGTTCAAACTGTTAGTTTTGCTGGCACTAAAAGCAAAATCAATTAAAAAAAGTGCAAGAGTCTTTTTTTAATTTCTTACTTATAGAAATACAGGGTTCCCGCGGGGTCTTAAAAAGCCTTAAAAGCATTGAATTTAAGAATTTGGAAATACCTTAAAAAGCCTTGAAAAAGCCTTGAATTTTAATGTGTAGGTCTTAAAATCTGTGCACAGTATGTAACTTCTCCGTATAGAATTTCTCCTTATTTTTTTAATATCTTAACCGCCATTATTTTGGTAAATAATGTACCGGCAGCCTAAGTAAGTAAATAAGTGGCGGAACTGGAGCTGTGGGCGGAACCATGCTATCGCACGCACACCCCGAGGGCAAAATTCTTCGAACACACATCCCTGAACTTGTTTGGCGCACGGTAAAAGGAAAGTCTGGAGAATTAAGTCTAAAAGTATAAACGAAAAGTCTATAGCCTACATATAGGCCTATCTATGGAAAAATGGGCAAATGTAAGTTTAACGAGGCATGGAGGCATCATATTTCATTTCGCGAGTGGGTAAAACCTGTCGATGGCAATGTATTCGAGGCGTTTTGCCGTGTGTGTAAAAGGGCGTTTAAACTCGGCACAATGGGCGTGAAGGCGCTAGAATCGCACGCGAAATCATCAAAACACATAGCATGTATGAAAGAGAAACCGCGAACGCCTTCCATCGCCAGTGTTTTTCGGCCAGCTGAAGCGGCAGTCAACGTTCGCCAACTACCTAGCGTGGCGAATGCCAGCCAGCCCGTTGCTAGTGTAGTCCCTCATGTAACGACTGCAAGAGTAGATCTGCGCACAACATTTGGGTCTACACAAACAATGAAAGCGGAGGTGTCGTGGACTCTACACACAATTGCGCAACATCAGTCCTATAATTCGAACGAGGGTATCTCAGAGTTGTTAAGGTGCATGTTCCCGGACTCCGATATTGCTCAGAGCTTCAGATGCAGTGTCGACAAGACAGCCTACATCGCAAAGTTTGGTCTCGCGGTCCACATCAAAGACGAGCTGGTGTCTAAAGCCAACCGATCACCGTTTGTGTTGATGTTCGACGAGAGCATGAGTGAAGTAACGAAAACAAAGCAGCTTGATGTACATGTCCGCTTCTGGGACGAGGGACAGGTCAGGTCCAGATATCTTGGCTCTCAGTTCATGGGGCATTCCACCGCCAAAGACCTGCTGTCGCATTTGAAAGTAAGCACAACCTTTTATTATTTTACGTGTTTCTCAATTGATATTGACAAGGCCAGATTAACTATATGGGCCTGCGGCACAGTGCCCAGGGGCACTAACCACTCACAGCCAGTGGGGGGGGGGGGGGGGGGGCACCACATGACAGAAACTTTAAAAATATTTTTCGTGAATGTTTGGACACTTAAAATGGTTATACACTTGACATTGTTAAATAGTCATATATAATTCATTATGAACACTAATTTCATAAGAACAACAATCATAATTCTGAGCGAGAGTGGCCTATGTGACCATTAACCCCCCTTTCCTCAACCTGTCAGTTGAGCCAGTCCACCTACGGTGAAATGCATCAATTTTTTAAAAACCGCGGTAGAAATGAAAAATGGACAGACATCAATTGAGTGGTTGTGCGAAGAGAAAGTTAAAAAAAAAGAGAGACTCCAGGCGTGTAGCTGCAATTAAAAATGTTCTAGTGTTAGATCGTTTTTTTTTTTTTATAAAAACACGACGAGGATCCCCTTGAGACGTACAAATGCTGCTCACTTTTGAATAAGACATTTTAATATGCCTACATGCATATCGTTGGTTGTTTTCAGTGAATTTGATGGGCTGATGTAGCCTACTTAATACATTTTCAATGAGGAAGAATGACCTTGTTTATGTGTACTATTGTTTATGTACATGCTACTATTTTTGACAGCAAAGGGCAAGGTTTGTGTGTGCAGGAGGTTACTGAACGCGTGCGCGCGGGGGGGGGGCGGCACTTGAGGTATAGTGCCCAGGGGCACCGCATTGGCTTAATACGGCACTGGATATTGATAAACTCGATTTATTATGTAAAAGCAACACTACATGACAAATTAAGTAATTAACCATATGTGCACAATCAATTCCTCTGTCTTGAGTAATGTAATCAAAGGCAACCTTTAATTTTTCTTTCAGGAATGCACAGAATGCGAAATTAGGTCTTGAATTTGTGTATAAATGGTCTTAAAAAGCCTTGAAATTCACTTGAAGAAACCTGTAGGAACCCTGGAAATAACATTTGAGGGAGGGAGGATAAAAAAAAAAAAAAAAAAAAAAAAAAAAAAAGTATATACACACGCACGCATGCGTGTATACAATTGTACACAAATTTTATATATATATATATATATATATATATATATATATATATATATATATATATATATATATATATATTGTTCTCACTATAAAGACAGAGCCTCAGACCAACAAGTTGCTGAGAAAACCTGTTCGGAAAACCGACTTCCGGGTTGGGATTCTTGTTCCGTTTTCGACGCGTCTCCTGTCCGTCATGTGTGAGCTTTGTGAACACGAGTGGGAATGGGCTGGGGTTGGGCTCAAGGAGTTTATTAAGGGATTAGAGGCCCATCGAACCGTGAAAATTTTGGACCAAGCTTACCTAAAGCCAAAAGGAAGCTGTTAAATATTCAGCCATTTCATCCAACTTTACATAAATATCAGAGACTTGGACAAAAAGTAGTACCAAGCAAAAACGAGCTCATGGTTTTTTACGTTCTTATTTGTCTGAGCTAATTGTAAGCTCCTCAGGAGATCATGCGTAAAACACAAGGTGCTAGGGTCCTAGAAGGTTCTGGATTCGAGCCCAGTGGCTGGCGAAGGCCTTTCTGTGTGGAGTTTGCATGTTCTCAAGTTATTAAAGGGGAACAGATGGCAATATATAGAGTAAATATAACAATAAAACAATAAAAGACAAGGATTTTTTAAGATGTTACCTTGTTGACAGTTTCGGCGAGAATCTTCCGCCTTCTTCAAAACAGTCACCAGATGCATCCTGGGGGAGCAACCTGACAGCAGGAGGCGTGAACTACCTGTCAAATTGGGCGGGACGTTCACGCCTCCGTAGCGTAACATCAGCTGATAAGGCACGTCACCACTCGACATCTGGTGACTGTTTTGAAGAAGGCGGAAGATTCTCGCCGAAACCGTCAACAAGGTAACATCTTAAAAAATCCTTGTCTTAAGAAACGAACTTAAAATAGCTTTAACAGTTAGACATAATGAACTTCCACTACATAGTACCTCTCCTAGGTTCAAACTGGTACCCCTCTAAGCCATAGCCTGCTTGCAGTGTGTCTTGCGGGATCTCTTCGTATGATTCGACAGAGCGGTCGCTTTCACTTGATGCGCCCGACGCCATGATTACACACTTCTCTCCTCTATTTCGGAGAGTTCCGCTAGTGCAGTGGGTAGCGCTGACGTCACGGTCTTTTAAAAATGGCGAGTCTTGTGCGGTTTAGTGTATAAAGTATTATATTTACAATTACCAAGATATTTCGTTGTTTTCTAGTATATAAATTTGATAGAATACTTAATACGTTACTTTGTCACATCAGCAACTGTATACATTATATTTGGTACCCCTTTAAATATCTGTTTTAGTGGGTTATACATTCTCATTACCCTTTAAGGCCCTGTCCACACGGCAACGGGTTCAGGTGAATCTGATAAATTTGTTTATCGTTTCGGCCTGGCGTCCACACGGCGCCGGCGAACGGGTTCCAGAGTGGAAAAATCTGGCAACGGCGCCGTTGCGAAGTCGTCTGGATGAGTAGAACGGGTTTGTTTACGATGACGTCACAACCACATGACTAGAACAAGCAGCACTCTCGCTGTTTTGTATGAACCACTGCATTGCATTCACTTTTGTATACAGCTTTTCTTTTAAATAAACAAGTAACTGAACCATTTCTTGAATTTCTTTTTTTATTGGATAAGAATGCTTTTCAAAATGTTCACACACAATAAGAAAATTAAGTGATATGAAACTATGCACACTAAAAACTAATTTGTACACACAGAAGGCACGATTTCCTCACGTAGTCGCAGCCATCTTCTTCTTGTTGTTGTGTGCTTGTTCCTGAGAGCGCTTCACACCGGGTAGAAGGGGTTTATGCGCATGCGTCCTACTTCTATTGTTCTGATGTCTCCGACGGGACCGTCTTACAGCGCACGTAGAGGTGTGGCATGTGTATTGCATTGTTTTCAGCAAGCGTTGCGTTGCCATATGGACCTGATATTTTACTGATCCGTTGCCCATGTGGACGCGATATTTTTTTTTAATAAAATCTTGGTGCCGTTGTGTGGATGTAGCCAAAGTTTTGAGTGCGACACCTGGGGTTACTTAAAACTGCGCATGTTCATCAACCCGAGTGATTCAGGGGTGCTAAAGCTGCAAGAGGTAAGATTACGTCGATTAAGGTGGTGTTCTCACCATTTATCTGTCATAAAACTCCTCGAGTTCACCCCACTGCGTTCCTGCTCAAGTGCACAGAACTCCAGCCCCAGGATCCTGAGTGGCTATTTAACAGTTATTCCACAAAATCGAGTCGTACATGAGCTGATAGCCGGTGAGGCACGTAGCACCGAGTCGACTATAAGCCACGTACAATGAGATTGAGTGGAGCAACTTTTATTCTATCCACATTCACTGGATTTTGAAAAGAGCATTTTTATTTTTTGCAAATTCGATTTAAAAAAAAAAAAAAACACTATACAAAACGTCTGACAAATCATTTCTGCTTTGACCGGGTTGAAAACTCGGCGGTCGCACGGTTGCCAGTGGCGACGAAAAGCTGACCAGGGCCATTAAAAGTTGATGTTTGGTCACCCGAAGGGCGACCATGATTACAATAATTAAATAAAATGTTCCTTCCTTGGGTACCTTTCGTTTCTTTGCTTTCCTTCCCTCAACTCTAAGCTCATGAATGCTAGTTAAAGTTTATGGAAGCAATTTTGTGCCAAAATGTTCGTACAATACTTTTGAAATATCAAACAAAAACGACAAATCAAAATACAAAAAGTCAATTTTTTTTTTTAGACTGCCAAACAAATTATTCGTGTAATCGTGCAAAATATCAGTCTATTACTCTTCAGAAACCTTTTATTTTTGTTCCGCGTCTTTCTCAGTTTTGTTTGACGTAATTTATTTTGGTTGCGATTCCAGCTTTCTTGTTTGCGCTCCCTGACTTTTTGCTTGCAGTTTTGGCACAAACTTCACGTGTGGGTGGGCTCATAGACATCCTAATACATAGACGGAGAGTTGGCTGTTCTGACGCGAGAAATACGGTCGCCATCTTGGAGTGGTGAGAAAGCGCGAGATATCAAGGTACCGTCTATTAGTCTAGGGGGATTCAGTTTGCCCCTTTATCCATTAAAGAAATTAAATTTGGAGTGCTTTTAAATAAGAACAAAATTGAATATGGTATTAATAATTTACTACTTTTAGGCAGGGCTTTGAACCAGAATTTTTTTCCTATTGGTTCGTTCCAAACAGAAACGGAATTTTAACGTTTCCGGTTTTGGGTTCCACCATTAAATAGATGTTCCCGAACCGGTTAGAACAAAAAATTTTCGTTCCCGGAACGGTTAATTACGTTCCCTGTCAGCTGTTTAACAAATGGCTATAAAATTATGTCTCTGTCTCATCCAGCTTAAGCCAAATGTAGGCTATTCTATTACAACCTTCATTAAATAAGACAAGAAATAATTCAAAACAATTATTATTTCAAATGTTGGCGATTTGGATTCTCAGTATGTCTTCCCATCTACACAAACAGAAAAAGTGCCAAAAATGAAAGAGAATTCGTTTAGTGTGTTACCAAAGGCTAGTCAGGCCCTATAGAGGGCTACCGCATGACGTCACCGCGCCGCGAGATTTTGTTAGGCGCCATATTGGAAGGCCAAGTACACATCTATGCAAGTACATACATACATAAAACAAACTACACCTGAAATGTAGCCAGGACCGGTTCTGCCCTAATCTGGACCCGGGTGCAACATCGCGCTACCCCCCCCAAAAAAAACCCACACACCAGTCTAAATCAGGACAACCATCACATAACTATAAACATTTTATATCAACTATTTTAACTAAATGGGCTATAATAAATAAGCCTGCAGGCAGCCACGGCGGGCTGCCTTAAAAAGTAACCATTTGTCCTACCTTAAAACTCGTTCTGCATTTTCTGCCTCCTTTTTTGTATTTTCGACCCTCCGTTTATTTTCTTTCCTTTTCTGAAAATCCGATTTGTGTCCAGACATTTTGTTCTGCTACCAAAGAACTGACTCGTCAGGTCTCGTCTCTCGAGCCCGCGATGATTCCCGTGGGAAGGGCAACAATTGATACATTTTTACAAACAGCCAATAGGGAGGTTGCATCGTTCAGGCTCTTCTTTGCTCAGACACTCATGGCTTTTTTTATTTGTAGGCTACGGAAACCTTGAGGAACGAAATAAAAACCGGTATTAACCGGTTACCATTATTTTTAATAAGCGTTTCTGTTCCGGAACATAAATAATAAAGTTTCTGGTTTCGTTTCTGTTCCATGTGAAATAGAAAAAAAGTTCCCGGTTTTCGTTTTCGTTCCTTGAACCGGTTCAAAGCCCTGCTTTTAGGTAAACATTTTATTCACAAATGTCGTTTTATTTAAAACTAAACCTTGTTACACACTGGAAGAATGACCTCAAGCTTTTTGCCAAATCTTTAAAGTTAGTTGAAAATAAGGATGTCGGTTATTTTATATCTTTTTTGGATGACTTTGATTTACTCGATTAACATATGTAAAGATAGTTAAGTAACCCCTTTCTTGTTCATATTTTTTTACTTTATTGCTATGTGGTTTTTTTTACTATTTTGATGTTTTGGATCTGTATATATATGGTGCTCTATTTGTTTGTATTTTGAATGTTTTGGGAAATAATAATAATAAAAAAAAAAAAAAGTACCGTCTATTACTGCACGACTAAAGAAGACAAGAGACAAGCTGCCAGGCTGGTGCTGAGCGTACTCCTGCTCAAACGAGCGAACCGTTTCAAACAGAAGCAGGGGGATTCCTTTTCACAAGTAAGATTTAACATTACCGTACTATTTGTTGTTGTTTTTTTTAAATAGTATATTACCAGAGCTGAGAAGGAGCTAAGAGACTTAAATCGTCATCAGGTAGTGGTTTCACGAGTGATGTTTTAATGTTGTATGCTAATATTATATATATTGTTATTAAATGTTTATTCATATACTACCTTTTTTATTTACTAGTTTATTTATTTACTACATTGTTATATTTTTTATGTTTGACATTAATTTGTTATAAATAAATGTTTTGATATGCTTTAAAACAAGACAAAAAATGTTTGTGGTCAATATATGGTCATCACACATTGTCCTACATACCAAACAAAGTGCCCCACTCAACCTGAATACATCAGCTTTGCTGAAGGGGGGGTCAGATTGTGTTGAAGGATGTAAAAGGCTCTTATAAATTCACTGACTAGATTAATTTCCCCTTTGATATGTTCTTAACAATCTATTTAAAGAAAACATACACACATTTGAATCATTATAATGGATTTAGATTGTTAAAACCGCATTTTATTTGCAACAGATTGGTGGTGGTAGCCGATAGAAAAACGTTAAGCTGTTTATATCTAATGCAGGGCTTTGAACCGGTTCAAGGAACGAAAACCGGGAACTTTTTCTATTTCACATGGAACAGAAACGAAACCAGAAACTTTATTATTTTTTATGTTCCGGAACAGAAACGCTTATTAAAAATAATGGTAACCGGTTAATACCGGTTTTTATTTCGTTCCTCAAAGTTTCCGTAGCCTACAAATAAAAAAGTCATTCTTCTCCTGCGCAAGTTTCTATGACCCGCTGGGGTTCACTTCCTGTGTGACGTTCGCTGACTGAATGGAGAGCGCGGGAAGGTGGACTGCTATCACGTCTCCATTACTGAGTGTCTGAGCAAAGAAGAGCCTGAACGATGCAACCTCCCTATTGGCTGTTTGTAAAAATGTATCAGTTGTTGCCCTTCCCACGGGAATCATCGCGGACTCGAGAGACGAGACCTGACGAGTTAGTTCGTTGGTAGCAGAACAAAATGTCTGGACACAAATCAGGTTTTCAGAAAAGGAAAGAAAATAAACGGAGGGTCGAAAATACAAAAAAGGAGGCAGAAAATGCAAAACGAGTTTTAAGGTAGGACAAATGGTTACTTTTCTGAGGCAGCCCGCCGTGGCTGCCTGCAGGCTTATTTATTATAGCCCATTTAGTTAAAATAGTTGATATAAAATGTTTATAGTTATGTGATGGTTGTCCTGATTTAGACTGGTGTGTGGGTTTTTTTTTTGGGGGGGGGGGGGTAGCGCGATGTTGCACCCGGGTCCAGATTAGGGCAGAACCGGCCCTGGCTACATTTCAGGTGTAGTTTGTTTTATGTATGTATGTACTTGCATAGATGTGTACTTGGTCTTCCAATATGGCGCCTAACAAAATCTCGCGGCGCGGTGACGTCATGCGGTAGCCCTCTATAGGGCCTGACTAGCCTTTGGTAACACACTAAACGAATTCTCTTTCATTTTTGGCACTTTTTCTGTTTGTGTAGATGGGAAGACGTACTGAGAATCCAAAATCGCCAACATTTGAAATAATAATTGTTTTGAATTATTTCTTGTCTTATTTAATGAAGGTTGTAATAGAATTAGCCTACATTTGGCTTAAGCTGGATGAGACAGAGACATCATTTTATAGCCATTTGTTAAACAGCTGACAGGGAACGTAATTAACCGTTCCGGGAACGAAATTTTTTTGTTCTAACCGGTTCGGGAACATCTATTTAATGGTGGAACCCAAAACCTGAAACGTTAAAATTCCGTTTCTGTTCGGAACGAACCAATAGGAAAAAAATTCTGGTTCAAAGCCCTGATCTAATGTATTTAGTATTACACTGAGTGCAGCGGATCACCACTCCAAGATGGCGGCCCCGCATCTCGTCAGCGCTTTTAGAATTTACATTGGATGCTCCGTCTATGTATTAGGATGTCTATGGGTGGGCTGTCCAGGAATGCATTCCCATTGGCTAACTTGTGTTTGACTGACAGCTATGCTCAGCCATTCCCTACTCGGATTCTGGCGGACTGTTTGACGAGTGACCGATCCATTGAGGGTAAACAAGGATCGAGTGGACTTCAGTGGCGACTATGATATTGAATTAATTCAACAACTGCGTTGGACTGACAGTCTGGTTATGCGCAGGGTCTATGGGGTCTACAGGAGGTCAAGTTGTGCAAAAGACTTTAAAAGTAAAGTTATTCTGACACACAGGTTAGTTTCATGTTTTTTTTTTTTTTTATACATACCGATCTCATCCAGACGCATGATGTCATCTCGGAGGTTTGTTCCACCGGTGGTGGCCATGACTTTGACTCCACCAAGATGCTTACTGAGCTGAATGCTGATCTGGCTGACTTGTAGTGCAAGCTCACGAGTGGGCACCATTACTAAAGCTAGAGAGAGAGAGAGAGAGAGAGAGAGAGAGAGAGAGAGAGAGAGAGAGAGAGAGACAGACAGAGAGCGAGTGAAGGAGAAACAGACAGACAGAGAGAGAGAGAGAAACAGACAGACAGACAGAGAGAAAGAGAGAATCTTGTAAATCTTTATGCTATAATGATCAGGCAGTCAGGCAGAGAGAAAGCTCCAAGTCGGTGCGATATTAAAGGTCATAGGCAAGGGTCGGAGGTGAAATGTAGAATATCAGCTTTATTGTCTAGAAGAACGACCCAAAAAGTGAATTCAATCTTCCTGGTGTCTAATTTGCACCCTAAAATTGAATAAAACGGTTAAAATATACTGGTTTGTGCAAATTTCAAAGGTTTGTTTAGATCTCACTGATGCGCACTTTGACCGCCGGGGGACCGTCGTCATGACGTCATTTAAGCCAAACGGACCGGGAGCAGCTCTGTGTTTACTTGCGAACCGAGCACACGTGTACGGACTTTGGTCGTGAGAGGTTGTGTAAAATGTCTGAAAGCGATTCTGAAGTAGGAACTCTCCAGATTGAATATGGAGAGGTGAAACCGTACATGTATGAACCTGTGGCCGTTGCGAAGCAATCGGTGAATGTGGCTCACTGGTTTGACCGTGCGGCCTCGGAATCGGACAGCGACTCAGCCGACTCTGATCGCGGTGACCCCGGACCTCAACAAGACTCGCGCCCGAACGATTTATCCTGGTAGTTATGATGAATCCCTACTTTCGTCGTAATACTAAATAAGAGCCCTTTTGAAGAATAATTAAACCACACACACACACACACTCCCTATAATATAACGTGGATTCGTTTATATCGCTAATAGTAATACAATCATTATACTATTTATAGCCGACTAAGTGAGGAAATATCCCTTAGTCTCATTTCCACAGTGACTGTACAGGATCCCTCAGGATTCTTGACTTGTCAATTGCAAGCAAAAGTAAAAACCGCCAATCTTCTCCCTTTTTGCTTGAGCATTGCTGCTCCGTTTCTTCTCTGACTGCTTGATTTTGTGTTCGAATTTTGTCGGAACAGCGTCAGGTTTGAGCTTCTCTGTCCGACACGGACACCTAAACCCTCCGACAGATGGGGATTCTTCGAAAATGAATCAATGCCCCCCCCCGAAGTGATCAGAGCACAGAGTGGCGCATTTACCCGGCTGCCAACCCTCTCACTTCACATGCACAATCCACTCTCTGCTGCTTCTCCTCTCTCAGAAAAAGGTAAAAACTTCTTCCTGAACCGGTCCCGTTGTTGCAGTTCGCTGCACAACAATAAGGCATGGGTTTTCTTTGGAAATTTCCAAATGCATGTCTGCACTCAAGCCGAACGGCGATGCAAGTAAACGGAAGCGGACTCAACTCAAGCGGTTTGTTTGCCATGAATGACGTCACGCACCGAGTGGTCACGAAAATCGACGAACAGAAATTCGCTAACTTATTCTAATTACTACTTATTAACGATACTTCTTGGGACCAGAATAAAATTAGACGGTTTAACATATTAAAAAAAAAAGTTTCAAATGTGCATAAATTGAAAACCTTTGCCTGTGACCTTTAAAATATCAAAACCTGTACACTCACACTGCCATCACATCCAGTGAGGTTTATTCCACGTAAATCACCCGCCAACCTTAATGCATTTTATTGGATTCAATTTCAAAGCTCTAAATTGTACACTGGAGTATGCTAGTGCGAGTCGTCATAAAAACATGCCCAAAAAAAAAAAACTCCCCATAATAAAATGCCAGATAAGAGACTCCACCCACTTCCCCCAATCTTGCAAGCTCTTGGTGCACCCTCGCTTTCTGTCAAAGCAAACGGAGGAGGAGTTGAGTTCATTAATATGAAATAAAATTTAAAAAAGTAGTTTATATTTAACATCAGTTAAACTTGCAATATATAAATAATAATGTGGAAAAAATATATACAAATCTGAGCCAGGACCTCAGCACAAGTGACTGGGGGGAAACCCAACCTGGGAATCAGGTCCGGAATTTATTTATTTTTTTTCCTAGACATTTTCTCGACACTCCCCAATGCCCATTCACATCAATCATCTCATCTCGTCTCATCTCCTCTAGCCGCTTTATCCTTCTACAGGGTCGCAGGCGAGCTGGAGCCTATCCCAGCTGACTACGGGCGAAAGGCAGGGTACACCCTGGACAAGTCGCCAGGTCATCACAGGGCTGACACATAGACACAGACAACCATTCACACTCACATTCACACCTACGGTCAATTTAGAGTCACCAGTTAACCTAACCTGCATGTCTTTGGACTGTGGGGGAAACCGGAGCACCCGGAGGAAACCCACGCGGACACGGGGAGAACATGCAAACTCCGCACAGAAAGGCCCTCGCCGGCCACGGGGCTCGAACCCAGGACCTTCTTGCTGTGAGGCGACAGCGCTAACCACTACACCACCGTGCCGTCCTTCATTCAAGCCATGGTTTACACAAATCTTACTGAAATACATCTTTAATTATAGGATTAAAAAAAAAAAAAAACCCACACTGAAAATGTTTTGACCAGAAATGGTCCGCAAACCCCCTCACTTTTGGTTTTCGATATAAAAAGATTAAAATGGCCTACAGCAACGTGTCAAATCTAACACGTTACAAATAACTAGACTGCATTTCCGCAGAGAAAATGCAAAGTGTGCTTGCTGAGCTGTAGCAGAACAACTATCATGCCAACATGCTTACAGCTAGCATGCTAACACGCTAGAGTGGAGGAGCTCCTTAGGACATCACTCCAAAGTTCTACCCATTCATTTCAATGGCATGGAATTTTGCCGAAAAACGGGAATACCGAACGAACGACAAGGGGTAGTGCAACCATTTTAACAAGCACGCCATTCCAGATCGGGCCCTACGTTTCAGCGTTGGAACGGTGTCTCTCTCTCGAAAGCCCTAGGAGGAGTAGTGGATCCAAAAAAACGGGTGAAACGGAATAAAAACTAGAATGCATTTCCGGAGAAAATGCGAAAAAGTGTGCTTGCTCAGGTGCGCCGCCATGGTGACCCGGCAAGAAAGGCGACCGCACGCCCAGACGACAAGTTGTGTGTCAACACATGAAACTTTGGCCAAGACACAACGCGGATTCTCACACAGAGATGACCGGCTGGCAAGGTTCTTTACAGGGACGTCCCAGAGCAGCACTAACATGAGAATTTAGATGCAATTCTAAATCCGTAAAGGAGATATGACCCAAAACAAGTTTTTGCTCATTGTGGCACCCCCTAGTGGCCAAATGACATCAAATTTGATGAGGGTACATGAACTGGTACTGAAAGTCATGTCAACAAATACGGTCTTGATGCGTCAAAGCGTTTCTGAGATATGAGCCAAAATACGTTTTTGCCAATTGTGACGCCCCGTAGCGGCCAAAGGACACCATATTTGATGAGGGTAGTTTGGATGGTGTCCAAAGCCATGTCACTAAATATGGCCTTGATACGTCAAAGCGTTTCCGTGATATGACCTCACGTCCTGATTGGCGGCTCCGCCATCGATTTTGACTGGCTGCCACAGGCAAACGCTTCGACGTATGAGAGCGAAACGAATATCACTCATTAGGCACGGATTGGAGATCATGTATGCCAAGTTTCGTGATGATCGGACAAAACATGCGGCCAGGGTCACTAGGGTGGTCCCGAAATGTATGGGAAATTTTTTTTTTTTTAAACCAAAACATTCCGACCACCCTATCATTTTTTTTTTTTACATAGGCTAAAAGGCGGCAACAAGCAAAATTTCAGAAAAATTGGTTAATATTTCGAGGTGCCACATGAGGTTGCAAATCGGGTTAAGCCATTAACATTAGTTGGTGCGTAGACTGTTGCAGAGAAGATCTCAAACCCCCCAAAAGTCACAGTTCTAGAGGGAATATGCCACTTCTATGAAAAGAGGCAGGAAGAGTTTATAGACTGATAGAAGGTTAACTTTCATGCACTAAGGGGTTCTTAAACAATGAGCACTGATCGTAATATGCTGATGAAGTTGTGGATGTTTTTCTTTCTATGTTTTTCAGATGGCTAGCAACAGTAATACAAGTAGCACCGGTGGTGCAAAGCACAAAACCAGAAAGGACGATTATGTTTGGTTAATTGGTCCCACTTCCAAGGAACTGTCTGGGAGAAAGCTTCCTTCTGCTCGGGAAGTCCTTAGTGTGTTCTTTTATCTCCACAAGATACCAGAATACCCAGGGATGAGAATGGGACATTTAAAAAAAAAAAAAAAAAAAAAAAAAAAAAACCTCTGAAATGTCTGCCAACTTTCCCATATTTTTTTTATTTATATATATATATATATATATATATATATATATATATATATATATATATATATATAAAAAAGTGCTGTCAAGCAATTAAAATATTTAATCACGATTAATGTCACGACTGTCAGTTAACTCGCGATTAATCGCAATTTAATTGCACATTTTTGCCACATGAAAAACCATTGTAATTCTCTTATCAGCATAAAAAAGTGAATGGGCTTGCTCACCGTTCGAACTACGGGGGTACTCGGGGGATCCAAGATCCCCTGAAACAGACATGAGATCCCCTGAAAACATGATTTGGGAAATGTTGGGGGGTCTCTAAAATATTGGCAAAATTATGTTTATTGACAGCAATCGTGTGTAACGGGAAGCATTTGCATATCCGAAGTGAGCGCGCGATGGAGATCCGCGCTCTGAGACAAGCGCAAGCACCCCCCCCCAAGGGAAAATAAGGGACCCCCCCCGAAAATATCGGCATAGTTCAAACACTGGTTGTACCAATGTGTTTCTTTTTTTTATTGCAGAGCATAACACGTCTTGTCACAGCCACTGCAAAGTGGGGCTGGAGCCGCCGATGGGAAAACGAAACCTAAGCCGAGCACCGTGGCTCTTCGGGGGAGGGCAGACGACTCTGGCTGTGTGGGGCGTGGCATTACAGTCTAGCTGCTATCGGTTTTCTAAGCAAAGTCTCTGTTCTGTTCCAAGTTCCTGGCAGTTTCAAAAGCTTATGAAAAACCTACATCATGTCACAGAGCGTTAATCTCGCGATAAAAAAATTATCGCCGTTAAAATTGAGTCAAGTTAACGCGTTAATAACGCGACATTTTTGACAGCACTAATATATATATATATATGAATGAATGTTTTCAAATTCAATGACGGTTTAAAACGTTTATAAACTTACTTTTATAACATTTAATAATCCCTAGTACTTATTAATCACTAATTCATAAGTAGTAATGATTAATAATCAATAATAATTACTATTACTACTAATTATTATTAGTGGTTGTTAATATTCTTATTATATTAAAAACACTGTTGTAGATGATAAGTAATAAAACAGACTTTTTGTACAAATTATTTATACTGTACTACATTTAGAATTATTGTATTTTCTGGAGTTCTTTTTAATTGAGTTCTGAAATAAAGGTTGTTTATATATTTATATTAAACTTGGTACAATAAACAATGTTAATTATGTAAAAAAATGATGCTAATCATTATTTCCTATAAGCCCCATTTTCCACCTGACTCTTGTGCGCATGTGCGAACCCCCCTGCGTTTCACTCCGGAGCGCTTGACCTCTAACACGCGTGCGCGCCTCGTGTCCGTGAAAAGCCAGTTTCCCAGTGGGCGTGTCCCCAGCGCTGCGGTACCGGCTTTAAACACATTTGTGCGATCCAGCGCTTTTTATCGCAAACGATTCTTCTCCTTATTTTGGGGGTATTTGTCATCCTCCAACCACTTGTCATTAAACAGACATCTTCCCATAATTATCAACGCTTTCTAGTGCCCGTGCAAGCTACCTGCGCATCTCTCACTCTTCACAACCACCACACCGCACCACACTGAACCATACCGCACTGAACCGCCTCCAGTAGCCTCCTAACGTTAGTTCTTGATCTACAGAATGCATAGAAGACGCACAGAACCAATGCTGCCCCCAAAAGGTACGCTGGTCACTTTTAAAATTACAGTTAAAAAAAAATACCCTAAACTGGATGGAGACATTTCACTCGTTTGGTCCAATATTAAATTTAATACCTCCCTCTCGAAAATTCCACTCATTCCAAACAATTTAAGACATTTTTAGGCCTTGAAAACCAAAAAGTTGTATTTAAGACTTTTTAAGGACCTGCAGGAACCCTGGGACCTCGCCTCGCGCCGACCCCCCGAAATTTTCTCAACAGATTTACACGTTTTACAAAAATGATATTTTCAGCGGGAAAAACTCGGAATTCCGCGGATCCGCGGAAAATTCTCATCTCTGAATACCGAAGGGTTTAGAAAATCACAGACAAGTAATAGCTATTGTTACTTTGAACACAGGAAGTTATATTACTGTATTGTTTGTATTAATATGAAACAGTTAATAAGCCACATTATTTTATATTGTGTCTGGAGTGAAAATTTTAATGGCTTTGTGGCACCGCTAAACATTGTTCAATCTTAACCAAATTTCGCAGAATAACTTCTTTTAGGCAATGTTAAAAAAAAGGTAAGGTGGTCGTAACAAAATCCTAAAAAAAAAAAATTTTTGGGACCACCCTAAGGGTCACTCTACCCTCACTTTGGACAAAATGCAAAAAATGGTGGAAAATCTAATTAGGCGGAGAATGACGTCATAGGGTGCGTTGGAATCGTCTAGCTCCAAGGATTCCAACGGCACCGGACTTATGAAAATCGGACATACGGATCAAACGTTACGTGCATGAACGCATGTAACACTTTGATCAGTTGGTGGCGCT
>NC_083590.1:47177270-47179770 GCF_027579695.1 Neoarius graeffei | reverse complement strand
GCTATCACGCCCCGCTATAGGGCTGCCCCCAGGGTACGGAATCCACAGCCGTTGCCATGTTAAATCTCTCTTTTAGCTCTCCTCGTAACGCGGAGCTCCCTCTTGTGCCTCTGTGTTTGGCAGGAAGGGAGTATCCGTTTATACTTGATACTGGGGCCACTATGTCCTCAGTAGGGAGGGATTATGAGGGTCCTTTATCTACATGGTTTGTTAGCTCTGTGGGGATAGAAGGGGTTCCTTTTGACTCTAGTTGTACACCACCCTTACCTGTCATCTGCACTCTGGACCCTTCATTGCGTTTTTCACACTCTTTCATTTTTATGCCAGAGTGCCCTTTTAATCTTTTAGGTCGCGACCTCATGAGTCTTCTCGGACTCTCGATCTCCTTTAGCGGCTCACACATGATTGTTGATACTCCGGACGGCGCTCCGCCTGATGTTTTTGCTCTATCCAGTTCTGTGCTGCCACATAACATTCTGAACGCTGCTTGTACGTCCCAAGCTCTTTCCCCTGTTCTCTCTGCTCTTCCTAACACCCTGTGGGCGGATCATAAGGACGATGTGGGCTCTGTGAGCTGCTCTCCGTATGAAGCTGTTATTAAACACTCTACACCTGTTTATGTTAAACAATACCCTCTGTCTCCTAGTAAGCTCAATGGTATTGACAATATTCTACAATCTCTTTTGCAGCAAGGTGTCGTGGTTCCTTGTGTCAGCCCGTATAACACCCCAGTGAACCCGGTCCCAAAACCGGATGGCACATGGTGCCTCACTCAAGATCTACGTAAAATAAATGAACTCATCGTTCCCGTGGCTCCAGTGGTCCCTGACGTTCCTTCTCTTATGTCTTCTATTCCGTGTGACCATGCTTATTTCTCTGTGATTGATTTGTGCTCTGCCTTTTTCAGTGTTCCTGTGGGCCATGAGACTCAGCCCCTGTTTGCTTTCACACACAGGGGAAGACAATACACGTGGACGCGGTTGCCACAGGGTTTCATTGACTCACCGGCGGTCTTCACTGCCGTATTGCGGGACGCGCTGGCTGATCTCTGTCTTCCCCGGGGCTCCACGGTGCTCCAGTACGCGGATGATCTTCTGGTAACGGCGGAGGATCAAGACGCTTGTGCTGCCGCCACATTGTCTCTCCTCACACTCCTGGCGCAGAAGGGTTTCAAGGTCTCCCGCACGAAGTTGCAGTTTTGCCTCACAACTGTTCGCTACTTGGGACATGACCTCTCCCAGGGTTCCAGGAGGCTTAGCCCGGAACGCGTTCAAGTCATTATGGACACTCAGGTACCTGCAACCAAGCACGCTCTCATGGCATTTCTGGGCCTCATCAATTACTGTCGTCAATGGATCCCTGACTGTTCAATCTATGACAAGTGTTTGCGTTCAGCTATAAGTCACTCAGATCCTTTGACTCAGCCCCTGGTCTGGACTGAGGACATGCTAACGGCCTTCAAGGCTCTGAAGCAAGCTTTGTGCTCCGCCCCTGCTCTCGGGCTGCCGAACTATCGTTTGCCGTTTCACCTGTATGTGTGCAATCAGAAGGGGACCGCCTCTGGGGTGCTGGCTCAGGAGCACGGGGGGGGCATGCGACCTTGCGCGTTTCTGTCTAAAACTCTTGACGCTGTGGCACAAGGGCTTCCTGGCTGTCTTAGGGCTGTTGCTGCGTGTGCTCTCATGGTCACGGACGCTGAAAAACTTTTGTCGCATCCGCTCATTTTACACACTTCACATGACGTCGTGTACATTCTGCGGAATTTTAGCACTCAGCATTTGTCTGCTCAGCGTCGCTCTGGCTATGAGTTTATTCTTTTGGCCACAGAGCATCTCACTGTTAAGCCCTCCTCGTCGTTTGATTCTGTCGCCCACGCTCTTCAGCGTCTTCTTAACTCACAGGATGACGATGTTGCGTTTGACTCACATGACTGTCTTTCTAATATCGTTTTTGAGACTAGCATCCGCCCAGACTTACACTCCACCCCTCTTTCCACAGGCGATTCTCTTTTTGTAGATGGTTCCTGTTCCCGCCCTGCGGATGGTGTGTTCCTGTGTGGTTACTCTGTTTGTCGCCTCCCTGATGAAATTGTTGAAGCTCATTCTTTGCCTTTTTCTTCTGCTCAGGCTGCGGAGCTCTATGCTTTGACTCGCGCATGTATTTTGGCTCAAGACACAGACGTTACTATTTACACCGACTCACGCTACGCTTTCGGCGTGGCGCACGACTTCGGCCGCATTTGGGCGTCTCGGGGGTTTACGACAGCCGACGGTAAGCCCATTTCTCATTCTTCACTTGTTACTGATTTAATCACCGCCTGTCTCCTTCCGTGCACGTTGGCCATTGTTAAGACACGCGCGCACACAAGAGGGGACTCATTTGAAGTAAAGGGCAATTCATTCGCTGATCGAGTCGCTAAAGCTGCAGCCGCATCCGGTGTCCTGCCTCCAGGCTTTAATTGCGCTTTAGTTTCTACTGATCGCATGGTTAGCGCTGTCTT
>NC_083590.1:47154770-47172270 GCF_027579695.1 Neoarius graeffei | reverse complement strand
ATCATGTTTAGATACGGCTTCTTCTTTGAACTATAGAGTTTTAGCTGGCAACGGCGGATGGCACGGTGAATTGTGTTCACAGATAATGTTCTCTGGAAATATTCCTGAGCCCATTTTGTGATTTCCAATACAGAAGCATGCCTGTATGTGATGCAGTGCCGTCTAAGGGCCCGAAGATCATGGGCACCCAGTATGGTTTTCCGGCCTTGACCCTTGCGCACAGAGATTCTTCCAGGTTCTCTGAATCTTTTGATGATATTATGCACTGTAGATGATCTGTTCAAACTCTTTGCAATTTTACACTGTTGAACTCCTTTCTGATATTGCTCCACTATTTGTCGGCGCAGAATTAGGGGGATTGGTGATCCTCTTCCCATCTTTACTTCTGAGACCCGCTGTAGCCCAGGAGTAATAGGGTTATACCCGGAACAAATTAGTAACAAGCTGAAAATTTCAGAATATGTTTAGAATACCTTTAGGAATAACATACTAAAAGTCCCCGGAAATCCCCCTTGTGCTCTCTGAGAAATTCAAGATGGCGTCCAAAATGGCCACCAAATGGAGATCTGCCCATATCTCAGGCCCAAAACAAAATATTAATGCAATTAAAAGGTCAGAATATATGTTTTGTAGGGTAGGAGAGTAAATTCCAACATGTGTGTATTAATTACATTGTGTATTAACATTATATAATAACAATGTACACATTATTATAACAGTATATTTGGGTGTAATGTGTTCGCTTGCCATGTCTGGTTAGATTGTCATATTTTTGGCACTGGGAGTTTCACTAAAACCAAAAACATCATGAGCTCCAAAACATTACCTTCAATCCATTATAACAATTTATTTACATATATTGTTCATTATAACAAGAAGCTAATCCAACACAATAAATCATGGCGACTGAGTGTTCCTCAAATAATGAACCTATTTACAAGCAGACAACTGGTCATTGTTCTATAACTTTCAACTTCAACAATCAATAAATCGAACACCTCAGTCAACCAGACAATCATATTTAATTGGTAGATTCATATACCAATACATCTATCATAAATCAATCAATCAATGCAGTCATCATCCTCAGCAGATTCGGCAGAAACCGGTTCTTCAGTTTCTCCCTCATGATCTAACAAAGATGGCATTGGTGCTGCATTCGTGCATGTTTGACCACTGCACTTTGTACACAGGGCAGAGCAGTGTACCCCCATCTTCCTGCAGCCACATGACACTCCACAGCCACTCATTGTTTATAAGCAAGAGCTTTTATTGAGGCAGACCTTTTTGTCATGAAAGTCGCCGGAATGTTGAAGAAGTGTACTGAAACAGCTTGCCATTGTAGTTTTAGAAGATAGAGTTCTCAAATTTAATTTCCCTTTAATATTTTATCAAAGCTTAAAGATGCACTAAATATTAAGGAAATTGATGTCTAATTGTTGTCTTACATTATGTTCATATATGTAGGTAGCCTACTAAGCTATCTGTCAATCATGTCAACCATCAAATTCCATGTAATTTCCACATTAATGACCTTGTAATCTTGGTTAATTTTAATTTTAACAGTGTGACAATGGTGAATTTGCATTGCTTGTATGAGAGAACATATAATTTAACATTTTAATTGCATTTATATTATGTTTTATCCCTGAGATATTGAAAAATCTCCAATCGGCGGCCATTTTGGACACCATCTTGAATTTCTCAGAGAGCACAAGGTGGATTCCCGGGGACTTTTAGTATGTTATTCCTAAGGGTATTCTGAACATATTCTGAAAAATTCAGCTTGTTACTAATTTGTTCCGGGTTGGACTCAATTTTGAGCTAATGCTCTTGGGCTACTGCCACTCCAAGATGCTCTTTTTTGCCCAGTCATGTTAATGACCTATTGCCAATTGACCTAATGAGTTGCAATTTGGTCCTCCAGCTGTTCCTTTTTTCTACCTTTAACTTTTCCAGCCTCTTATTGCCCCGTCCCAACTTTTTTGAGATGTGTTGCGGTCATGAAATTTCAAATGAGCCAATATTTGGCATGAAATTTCAAAATGTCTCACTTTCGACATTTGATATGTTGTCGATGTTCTACTGTGAATACAATATCAGTTTTTGAGATTTGTAAATTATTGCATTCCATTTTTATTTACAATTTGTACTTTATCCCAACTTTTTTGGAATCGGGGTTGTAAGTCTTCACATTTATTTTAGAACAAGAATTAGAACACTTTTTTTAAAGGACCTTAAAAAGTGTGTTTGGGGGGGCTCAAAGTACATACTGATTGCATGAACTACAATTTCCACATTGCACGTTCCATATCGGGCGGCACGGTGGTGTAGTGGTTAGCGCTGTCGCCTCACAGCAAGAAGGTCCGGGTTCGAGCCCCGGGGCCGGCGAGGGCCTTTCTGTGCGGAGTTTGCATGTTCTCCCCGTGTCCGCGTGGGTTTCCTCCGGGTGCTCCGGTTTCCCCCACAGTCCAAAGACATGCAGGTTAGGTTAACTGGTGACTCTAAATTGACCGTAGGTGTGAATGTGAGTGTGAATGGTTGTCTGTGTCTATGTGTCAGCCCTGTGATGACCTGGCGACTTGTCCAGGGTGTACCCCGCCTTTCGCCCGTAGTCAGCTGGGATAGGCTCCAGCTTGCCTGCGACCCTGTAGAAGGATAAAGCGGCTAGAGATAATGAGATGAGATGAGACGTTCCATATCCTGCTCAAACTCACCTGATTACCAACAACCATCACCTGAACTCAATCACACGTACACATACACACCAGTAACCTGACATACCAAGCTTTGCATCTAGTGTTTGTTCATCTGATTATGATCTTTTTTCTTGCCCTCTGGTTTCTTAATTTTGGATTTGCACTAATCACTGTTTGCACATTGCCTTACCTTGAATTTGTCTTTTCCAGCCATGTTGTGTTTGCCAGTTATAGTGTTCTAACTCAATACTGGATCGATTCCAATCTTTTTTTTTTGTCCCTAGTAAATATTTGGACCCAAAGAGATGGGAAAATAGGACCCATGTTAAAATAATCCTGGAATTTTCCTTTAGCTAGTAGCTCTGCAGGAGAAATGTGAGACAGAGTAATTACTGCTTAAAACTCAATTAATTACTGCATAGATAATAATGAACCCCCAGGGCGGATCCAGGAAAATGGGAAGGGGTGCATCAACACAGTAAGGCCTCTAAAGTTCAAGCTCTAAAAGCTCTAAAGTTTTTAAATGCCTGGAGATGTATTTTGAGCTGGCAGAGACATAGTGTAAATTAAATCTCTTAAAGAAAATTACTATATCAAAAATATGTTTAAAAAGTAGGAGCTTTCAAAACCATTTTATTAGTCACTGATAATGATAGAGTTGCAGGTATATGCATAGAACATAATTACAACTGATATATGGTAATGTTTATGAAAGTTGCATTGCCATATAATGCATTGCTACATGACACACTGCAGTGGAGTACACTGACCACAAAACACCTTATATCAATAAATTATTACTTATTTTAGCAACTGCAATCTGAGCTCCTGCTCAGGACATTCAATGTACAGTTAGGTCCATATATATTTGGACACTGACACAAATTTTGTTTTTTTACCTGTTTACTGAAACATATTCAAGTTATATTTATATAATGGACATGGACATAAAGTCCAGACTTTCAGCTTTCATTTGAGGGTATCCATGTTAAAATTGGATGAAGGGTTTAGGAGTTTCAGCTCCTTAACATGTGCCACCCTGTTTTTAAAGGGACCAAAAGTAATTGGACAATTGACTCAAAGGCTATTTCATGGGCAGGTGTGGGAAATTCCTTCGTTATGTCATTCTCAATTAAGCAGATAAAAGGCCTGGAGTTGATTTGAGGTGTGATGCTTGCATTTGGAAGATTTTGCTGTGAAGAAAACATGCGGTCAAAGGAGCTCTCCATGCAGGTGAAACAAGCCATCCTTAAGCTGCGAAAACAGAAAAAAACCCATCTGAGAAATTGCTACAATATTAGGAGTGGCAAAATCTACAGTTTGGTACATCCTGAGAAAGAAAGAAAAAGCACTGGTGAACTCATCAATGCAAAAAGACCTGGACACTCACAGAAGACAACAGTAGTGGATGATCGCAGAATAATTTCCATGGTGAAGAGAAACCCCTTCACAACAGCCAACCAAGTGAACAACACTCTCCAGGAGGTAGGCGTTTCAATATCCAAATCTACCATAAAGAGAAGACTGCATGAAAGTAAATACAGAGGGTTTGCTGCACGGTGCAAGCCACTCATAAGCCTCAAGAATAAAAAGGCTAGATTGGACTTTGCTAAAAAACATCTAAAAAAGCCAGCACAGTTCTGGAAGAACATTCTTTGGACAGATGAAACCAAGATCAACCTCTACCAGAATGATGGAAAGAAAAAAAGTATGGCGAAGGCATGGTACAGCTCATGATCCAAAGCATACCACATCATCTGTAAAACACGGTGGAGGCAGTGTGATGGCTTGGGCATACATGGCTGCCAGTGGCACTGGGTCACTAGTGTTTATTGATGATGTGACACAGGACAGAAGCAGCCGGATGAATTCTGAGGTATTCAGAGACATATTGGGTGCTCAAATCCAGCCAAACTGATTGGTCGGCATTTCATAATACAGATGGACAATGACCCAAAACATAAAGCCAAAGCAACCCAGGAGTTTATTAAAGCAAAGAAGTGGAATATTCTTGAATGGCCAAGTCAGTCACCTGATCTCAACCCAATTGAGCATGCATTTCACTTGTTAAAGACTAAACTTCAGACAGAAAGGCCCACAAACAAACAGCAACTGAAAACCGCTGCAGTAAAGGCCTGGCAGAGCATTAAAAAGGAGGAAACACAGCGTCTAGTGATGTCCATGAGTTCAAGACTTCAGGCAGTCATTGCCAACAAAGGGTTTTCAACCAAGTATTAGAAATTAACATTTTATTTACAATTATTTAATTTGTCCAATTACTTTTGAGCCCCTGAAATGAAGGGATTGTGTTTTTAAAAAAATGCTTTAGTTCCTCACATTTTTATGCAATCATTTTGTTCAACCCACTGAATTAAAGCTGAAAGTCTGAACTTCAACTGCATCTGAATTTTGTTCACAATTCATTGTGGTAATGTACAGAACCAAAATTAGAAAAATGTTGCCTCTGTCCAAATATTTATGGACCTAACTGTGTGTATATATAAAACAGTGAATATACCCAGGCAAACTGAGGGAATGTAAGTGGCCACTTAAGACAGAGCTTAATACTGAGACAACTATAAACAAAGACTGCAAGAGTTGCATGTCTGTAATACAAAGTCAGTAACTGCAGTCTGAGCTACTGAGTCTAACAGACTGAGATAACTATACAATTTCAGCTGGCTACAAATCTTTTTCACCATCCAAAAGATACATGTCATCTCCAATCCTTTCACCCTCAAACCAAATGGAACATTTAGAAAGTCTTGTTTGATGTACTCTGGGTCCCTGCAAATGGGTGTAGTGTTGAAAACCAGCTGGGACCCAATGTGCCTATGCCACTCTCTATTCCTGTGTTGATAAGAAACAGAAAACATAGAGCACATTTAACCCTGGGGGTGAACCAATCTAATCTCCTTCCTGTTTTAAAATAACATCAGAGTGCACAAGCAGATATTACTTCTAGACTTTCTGTAAAGCTAGCTCTTCTGAATGTTAGATCACTTTTAAACAAGTCATTTTTAATTAATGATCTTATTTGCAAACACAATCTTGATTTTTTGCTTCTAACTGAAACCTGGCTGGATCAAGCAAATAGTGCTTCCACCCTTATTGAAGTAGCTCCCCCAAATTTTAATTTTTTGAATATTACCCGACAAGGGAAAGGTGGAGGAATCGCAAATATATTCAAAGTCTCTTTTCAATGTAAACAATCCTCACTTGGTGATTTTATGTCCTTTGAAAACTTATGTGCACTTGTTACATGCTCTCCTAACATATTATTATTAACTATTTATAGGCCTCCGAGACATTCAGCCAAAGTCTTTCTTGAAGAGTTTGGTGAACTGTTATCAGTCATTTGCTTAGAGTTTGATTGTCTTATTATATCTGGGGATTTTAACTTGCATGTAGATAATACTGATAACATTTATGCCAAAGAACTACTTGCAATTATTGACAACTTCAACCTAGTACAACATGTACAGGGGCCGACCCACTCTCGTGGTCATACTCTTGACCTCGTCATCACAAAGGGTCTTACTGTTTCTAATACTGTTGTTGACCTGGCCTTATCCGATCATTTCTGTGTTTTCTTTGATGTTTCTATGTCTCCTCACATTCAGAATAGCTCAACGACTATGGACCCTTTTCAGTCACGTGACCTTCGTAAACGCGACCGCCATTTTGGACATGTAGTGGACTTCGGCTCGAATCAGTTTGAATGCGAGGAAGGCGACAAACGAAAAACATAAAAGAAAAAGGAGCGAGATGCAGAAAACACCTTCACTATCCAGCGATGTAGGACATTTACAGGGCGAGCAGAGGGAGAGGTATTTGCAAAAATTGAGGTTAGCAGGCTTAGAGAACGACGTTTACCTGCTTCCACCAGGATTGTTCACTGACGTACGGAAGTACACGAAGCCCTCGTCTTTACCTGACTTCGGCCCACATGATCTGTATACCTATGTCGTTAAAAACCCATCGCCATACACATACACGCCAACGTCTGAGGTTCCGGAGCGCGCTCCGGCTTGCTCCCGGAGTGCTCCGGCCGAGGTTCCGGAGCGCGCTCCGGCTTGCTCCAGGAGTGCTCCGGCCGAGGTTCCGGAGGGCGCTCCCGCTTGCTCCAGGAGTGCTCCGGCCGAGGTTACGGAGCGCGCTCCGGCTTGCTCCGGAGCAAGCCGGCGCGCGCTGCTTAATTTGAGGGGAACCTCGGCCGGAGCACTCCGGGAGCAAGCCGGCGCGCGCTGCTTAATTTGAGGGAGAGCAAGTCGGCGCGCGCTGCTTAATTTGAAGGAGAGCAAGCCGGCGCGCGCTCCGGAACCTCGGACGTTGGCTCCGGCAGCTATTTACACTGGATCCGGTGTAAATAGCTGCCGGATCATAATTACAGTAAACTAGTAAATACAGTAAAGGAAAAACTTGAGACTGAAAGGTTTTAACAGTCATCCAAATGACTGAACGTAAACATTGCTACAGTAACATACCAGCTACTTGTTGACATTAGCTAGTCAACAATAGCTACTACAGAAGAACAAAGAGGTTACAATGGGTTATTTTAGCCTATTTGGTTACACACTTGCCGCCACAGAATGTTAACAGCAATGTAATGCCTTTTCTGGCTAATTTTATTCGTCTTACCTCCAACAAAGTGGTCACTACACAAGCGTTGGTATGCCGAGGGCTGCCAATCTGTTAATGGCCGCTATCCATCTTCTCTGTTGGGATCGGATAAAATGATAAACCTTGCCTTGTTTGTTGATGGTTACTACATCCAGGTGCACAACAATATAGTGGCATGATGGAAGTCTTGCTGAAAGTAAAAACTTTCTTTGCTGCCGTTCCTCAATGTTGGCTGTGGTAAACTACTGGTAGTACACGTCCAAAATGGTGGCCGCGTTTGTTGTGACGTCACGTGAAAAGGGTCCATAGGTAGGAGAGTCATAAAAGACAATACATGTGCCCTCTTTGAGCAAGCTCTCTCTCAGAACTCAACCAAAATGTCAGACTCTGTAGATGATTTACTGGAATTTTTTAATTTAAATATGACCCAAATTATGGATGATATTGCTCCATTCAAAATCAAAAGAGTCAATGATAAGCAGAAAGCACCATGGAAGCAGTACCCGGCTGTTAAACTGCTAAAGAGAGAATGTAGAAAGACTGAAAGAAAGTGGCGCAAATCTAAACTTCACATTCATTATCAAATCCATAAAGAGATGCTTTGTAATTATAATTATGAAATTCGTAAAGCAAGACAGTCTTTCTTCTCTAACATCATCAGCAGGAATATGAACAATGCCCGTGTGCTATTTTCAACAGTAGAGAAGCTAACTAATCCCCCACCACAATTAGCACCTGAACTTCTCAGTTAATAAATGCAATGAGTTTGCATCCTTTTTCAAAGGTAAAATTGATAAAATACGGCAGAATATTCCTCATAATGTATCTCAGTTGCAAAAAATTGAAAAACTGCAATCACCAATGACACAGATAGATAACTTCAACACAATGTCAGAATTTTGTTTAATTGATTTATGAGACTCTTGAAAAAACTGTACAAAATCTCAGTTCCTCAACATCTGAATTGGACATTCTGCCCACCAACTTTTTTAAGTCTGTTCTTCATCTTATAATTACAGATGTGCTTCAAATTATAAATACATCCCTGGAGACTGGCGTTGTTCCTGTGTCCCTAAAAAAAGCCGTTGTAAAGCCCCTTCTTAAAAAATAATCTGGATCCTTCAGTATTAAATAACTACAGGCCAATATCAAATTTACCATTCATTGGGAAAATCCTTGAAAAAATTGTCTTCAATCAATTAACTGCCTTCTTGATAGCAAACAGCCGTTTTGATAATTTTCAGTCAGGATTTCGTGCCAATCATAGCACTGAAACAGCGCTGATTAAAGTTATAAATGACATGCGTCTTAATACTGATGCAGGCAAAACATCGGTCCTGGTATTACTGGACCTCAGTGCAGCTTTTGATACTGTTGATCACAACATACTGCCATATCGACTTAAACACTGGGTTGGATTGACTGGTAAAGTTATCAATTGGTTAAATTCATACTTAGAAGCTTCTCTGTTACCCTGGGAAATTGTTCCTCAATGTCAATGTCCTTGACCTGTGGCGTCCCCCAGGGGTCGATTCTTGGACCATTACTTTTCAACCTTTATATGCTCCCACTTGGGCAAATTATCAATAAAAATTCAATTTTGTATCACTGCTATGCAGATGACACCCAAATTTATTTTGCTCTATCACCTAATGATTATGCCCCCCTTGAATGTCTCTACCAGTGTATCGATCAAATCAATAGCTGGATGTCACAAAATTTTCTTCAGCTGAACACAGATAAAACAGAAGTAATTCTATTTGGAAAAAAAGATGAAAGACTTAGGATTACTACTATTCTTGACACAAAAGGGATTAAAACTAAAGAAATGGTTAAAAATCTTGGTGTTTTCATTGACAGAGAGCTAAACTTTGACAGTCACATGAAAGCAATCACTAAAACGGCATTTTATCACCTAAAAAACATTTCCAAACTAAGAGGACTTATGTCAAAAAATTATCTGGAAAAACTAATACATGCCTTCATCTCTAGTAGGGTTGATTACTGCAATGGCCTTTTCACAGGCCTGCCAAAAAAGACCATCAAACGACTTCAGCTGGTTCAAAATGCAGCGGCTAGGGTTCTCACACGAACAAAAAGAACAGAGCACATTACTCCAATTCTAAGGTCCCTTCACTGGCTTCCAGTAAGCTACAGAATTGACTTTAAAGTATTGCTGCTGGTATACAAATCTCTAAATGGTACAGGGCCCAATTACCTCTCTATGTTGCAGCGGCCTAACCCAATCAGATCTACCAGATCAAAACAGAAAAATTTACTATTAAAACCAGTTGTTAAAACAAAGTATGGTGAAGCAGCTTTTAGCTACTATGCAGTACAACTATGGAACCAACTGCCAGAGGACATTAAAAATGCTCCTACTGTTGGCAGTTTCAAATCTAGGTTAAAGACTGTTAAATAATTAATATTGTCTTCTTTACATTTTTTATAATCTTTACTTTAGCGCTGTCGCCTCACAGCAAGAAGGTCCTGGGTTCGAGCCCCGGGGCCGGCGAGGGCCTTTCTGTGTGGAGTTTGCATGTTCTCCCCGTGTCCACGTGGGTTTCCTCCGGGTGCTCCGGTTTCCCCCACAGTCCAAAGACATGCAGGTTAGGTTGACTGGTGACTCTAAAATTGACCGTAGGTGTGAATGTGAGTGTGAATGGTTGTCTGTGTCTGTGTCAGCCCTGTGATAACCTGGCGACTTGTCCAGGGTGTACCCCGCCTTTCGCCCATAGTCAGCTGGGATAGGCTCCAGCTTGCCTGCGACCCTGTAGAAGGATAAAGCGGCTAGAGATAATGAGATGAGATGAGATGAGATAATCTTTACTTTCTCTGCATGCTTTAAATTTACTTTAATTTTAACTTTATTCTATTTTATTCTTTATTCTATTCTGCTGGTTTCTTTTTTTCTCCTCCTATTTGAACTTCTACTTCATTTTATTATTTTATTTCTACTATTGTTTAATTCTTATTTTCTTTTAATTCTTTTAATTGTTTTAGAATAAAATAAAATTATTTTATGTAATTTTATTTCTCTATTGTTTACTGTTTTTGTTTTTACTTCTGTAAAGCACATTGAACTGCCATTGTGTATGAAATGTGCTATATAAATAAACTTGCCTTGCCTTGCCTTACAATGATTGTGTGAGTTGAATGTGAACAAGTCCTATAATGAAGTGTCTTGCAAAAGTATTCATCCCCCTTGGTGTTTGTCCTGTTTTTTTTTTTTTTGCATTACAAGATGGAATTAAAATGGATTTTTTGGGGGTTAGCACCATTTGATTTACACAACATGCCTACAACTTTAAAGGTGCAAATTGTTGTTTTATTGTAACACAATAAGATGAAAAACACAGAAATCTGAAGTGCACATAGGTATTCACCCCCTTTCGTACGAAACCCCTAAATAAGAGCTGGTCCAACCAATTCACTTCATAAGTCACATAATTAGTTAAGATCCACCTGTGTGCAAGAAAAGTATCAACCAGTTCTGGAAGGACCCTGACTCTGCAACACTACTAAGTGTCAGTCCTGCGCACTGTGACGCGTGCACCTGAAGGCACGCCTCGGGCTGCATGCGCGCCAAGTGGACTCCAGCATGCGCGCCGTGAACAACACATACCTGAACTCAATTAGAGAACATTGTGTTTGCCTATTTAAAGACTGCGCTGATGCTAATGCATTGTGAAGTATTACGCTACGTTAAATACGCATTACCGAGCCTTTCTTCCCATGTTCTTGTTTTCCTGGTTTCTTGATTCTTGTGCCTTGTTCTCATTCTCGTTTTGCCTTTGATGTACTGTTTGCGCCTCGACCGACCCTTTGCCTGTTTTCACGTATCTGATCTTGCCTGCCGTTTTAGACTGTTTGCTTTAGTGTGTGTGTGTGTGTGTGTGTGTGTGTGTGTGTGTGTGTGTTATTTATATATATATATATATATATATATATATATATATATATATATATATATATATATATTAAACTGAACACTTCTGCACATACATCTGCCTCCCTCGCGTACCTGACAGAATACTTTGCCATAAAATGGATGTAGCAGAAGCGTTTCAGTACGCGATCCCACACTGCTTCCGGGTTTCCCTGTCTCAGCTCCTTGCTTCATATTTTCGGCTGAAGACTGACTGGAGCCCCCCCGGCAATCTACTACAGAATATGTCACCCTATGAGAGTGTGACTTTTTCTACGAGGACCTCCAAGAGCCCAAACCACCCAAACCCATCTGGGTAAGCTTCTTACTAACGTTTATTTCTGGACAAGCACGCAGATGGGTGGATTACCTGATTCGTGTTTAGCGCTCGTGTCTTCAAAGTTCACAGACTTTCTTTGCCATGCTCAAGTTCATTTTTAAATCATTAGAAAAGGAGGAACCCCTTGAAAAATTTTGGGAAGGGGCAATCATGCCAGTGGTCAACTCAGTGGAGGAGGCTGTTGCTCTAGAGCATCTCCTAAAGGCAACCATTCCAGTGGCTGACTCAGCTGAGGAGACCATCACTCCAGAGCTCCCTCCAGTGGCTGACTCAGCCGAGGAGGCTGTCACTTCAGAGCTCTCCCTAGTAGGTGATGTAGAGACAGCAGAGGAGGCTGTTCCTAAGCTCCTCTTGGAGGCTGTCTCCTTTGAGCTGGTTTCTCAGCCAGAACCAGCACCTGAATTAATGCTTGAACCAGTGTCTGCTCCAGTGCCAGAGGCGGAGCCAGCGCCAGTGTCTGCTCCAGTGCCAGAGGTGGAGCCAGCGCCAGTGTCTGCTCCAGTGCCAGAGGTGGAACTAGAGCCTCCATCAGAGCCTACTCTAGTGCCAGAGCCCGTGTCAGTGCCTTCTCCAGAGCCTACTCCAGAGACAGTGCCAGTGCCTACTCCAGAGCCTGCATCAGAGTCTACTCCAGAGCCAGTGCCAGAGCCAGCATCAGAGTCAGCACCAGAGTCAGCACCTGCACTAGCTTCAGTGCCAGAGTTAAGGCCAGAACCTGAGCCTGTTCCTGAACCTGTGTCAGAGGACATCAGAATGACCTCTACCTCACCCGATAAGGAGGACTCCTGCGTCAACCTGCCGCTGTCCGGCCAGGAAGACGTCGGAGTCCTCCCGTTGCCAGGTCCTAACCTGAACCAGAGCAGTGCACTGACCGAGCTCGAGCCTGTACCTAAGCCAAGTCCACAATCCGAGCCAAGTCCAGAATCCACGTAATCTCCTGAGCTCAAGCCCAGCCCTATGTCCAAGCCAATTCCAGAACTCCAGCTCGAGTCTTCTCCTGAGCTGGAGCCAGAGCACAAGTCTTCTTTGGAGCTCAAGCACACTTCCAGCCCTGTGTCCAAAACAGTTCCGGAACTGCAGCTCGAGTCATCTCCAGAGCTCGAGTCCAGCCATACATCCAAGCCAGTTCCGGAACTGCAGCTCAAGTCATCTCCAGAGCTCGAGTCCAGCCATACGTCCAAGCCAGTTCCAGAACTCCAGCCTGAGTCATCTCCTGAGCTGGAGTCAGAGTCGTTGCCAAAGCTCAAATCGGCTCCAGAGCTTGAGTCCAGTCCCAAGCCCAAGCCAGATCCAGAGCCCAAGCCTGAGTCATCTCCTGAGCTGGAGCTAGAGTCCAGCCCAAAGCTCACCTCCTCTCCAGAGCTCGAATCCAGCCTGGAGCTTGAGGCCACCTTCAGTCCTGGATCCGAGCCTAGTCCAAGATTCAAGTCAGGTCCAGAGTCTGAGTCAAGTCCCAAGGTCAAGCCGACTCCTTGCCAAGAACCCAAGTTGTGTCCACAGCCTGAGCCCGAACCCCCACTGGGGCCATGTATGATGGATTTTCGCTCCCCGAGGGAGCTCTTTGGGAGGGGGTTCTGTCAGTCCTGCGTGCTGTGGCGTGTGCACCTGAAGGCGCACCTCGGGCTGTGCACACGCCGAGTGGACTCCAGCACGCTCACCATGAACAACGTGTACCTGAACTCAATTAGAGAACATTGTGTTTGCCTATTTAAGGACTGTGCTGATGCTAATGCATCGTGAAGTATTACGGTATGTTAAGTATGCATTACTGAGACTTTCTTTCCGTGCTCTTGCTTTCCTGGTTTCTTGATTCTTGTACCTTGTTCTCATTCCTGTTCTCATTCTGCCTTTGATGTATTGTTTGGGCCTCAACCGACCCTTTGCCTGTTTTCACGTATCTGATCTTGCCTGCTGTTTTGGACTGTTTGCCTTAGTGTGTGTGTGTGTGTGTGTGTGTGTGTGTATGTGTATATATATATATATATATATATATATATATATATATATATATATATATATATATATACACTGTATTAAACTGAACACTTCTGCACATACAGTGGTGCTTGAAAGTTTGTGAGGCCTTTGGAATTTTTGATATTTCTGCATAAATATGACCTAAAACATCATCAGATTTTCACAAGTCCTAAAAGTAGATAAAGAGAACCCAGTTAAACAAATGAGACAAAAATATTATACATGGTCATTTATTTATTGAGGAAAATGATCCAATATTACATATCTGTGAGTGGCAAAAGTATGTGAACCTTTGCTTTCAGTATCTGGTGTGACCCCCCCCCCCCCCCCCCCCCCCCTTGTGCAGCAATAACTGCAAATAAATGTTTCCAGTAACTGTTGATCAGTCCTGCACACCAGCTTGGAGGAATTTTAGCACATACCTCCATACAGAACAGCTTCAACTCTGGGATATTGGTGGGTTTCCTCACATGAACTGCTCGCTTCAGGTCCTTCTGCAACATTTCGTTTGGATTAAGGTCAGGACTTTCACTTGGCCATTCCAAAACATTAACTTTTATTCTTCTTTAACCATTTTTTGGTAGAACGACTTGTGTGCTTAGGGTTGTTGTCTTGCTGCATGACCCACCTTCTCTTGAGATTCAGTTCATGGACAGATGTCCTGACATTTTCCTTTAGAATTCGTTGGTATAATTCAGAATTCTTTTGCCATCATTGATGGAACAGCCATTTTGGCCCAGATGCAGCAAAACAGGCCCAAACCATGATACTACCACCACCATGTTTCACAAATGGGATAAGGTTCTTATGCTGGAATGCAGTGCCTTTCTCCAAACATAACGCTTCTCATTTAAACCAAAAAGTTCTATTTTGGTCTCATCCAGCCACAAAACGTTTTTTTTTTTATAGCCTTCGGGCTTGTCCACGTGATCTTTAATAAACTGCAGATGAGCAGCAATGTTCTTTTGGGAGAGCAGTGGCTTTGTCCTTGCAACTCTGCCATGCACACCATTATTGTTCAGTGTTCTCCTGATGGTGGACTCATGAACATTAACATTAGTCAATATGAGAGAGGTCTTCATTTGCTTAGAAGTTACCCTGGGGTCCTCTGTGACCTCGCCGACTATTACACGCCTTGCTCTTGGAGTGATCTTTGTTGGTCGACCACTCCTGGGGAGGGTAACAATGGTATTGAATTTCCTCCATTTGTACACAATCTGTCTGACTGTGGATTGGTGGAGTCCAAACTCTTTAGAGATGGTTTTGTAACCTTTTCCAGCCTGATGAGCATCAACAATGCTTTTTCTGAGGTTCTCAGAAATCTCCTTTGTTTGTGCCATGATACACTTCCACAAACATGTGTTGTGAAGATCAGACTTTGATAAATCTCTGTTCTTTAAATAAAACAGGGTGCCCAGTCACACGCGATTGTCATCCCATTGATTGAAAACACCTGACTCTAATTTCGCCTTCAAATCAACTGCTAATCCTAGAGGTTCACATACTTTTGCCACTCACAGATATGCAATGTTGGATAATTTTTCTCAGTAAATAAATGACCAAGTATAATATCTTTTCTCATTTGTTTAACTGGGTTCTCTTTATCTACTTTTAGGACGTGTGTGAAAATCTGATGATGTTTAAGGTCATATTTATGCAGAAATATAGAAAATTCTAAAGGGTTCACAAACTTGCAAGCACCACTGTACATCCACTCCCCTCACATACCTGACACTAAGCAAGCAACATGAAAATCAAGGAGCACTCCAAACATGTCAGAGATAAAGTTGTGAAGAAGTATAGATCAGGGTTGGGTCATAAAAAATATCCCAAACTTTGAATATCCCACAGAGCACCATTAAATCCATCCATCCATTATCTGTAGCCGCTTATCCTGTGCAGGGTCACAGGCAAGCTGGAGCCTATCCCAGCTGACTATGGGTAAGAGGCACCAGGTCATCGCAGGGCTGACACACAGAGACAACCCACACTCACACCTACAGTCAGTTTAGAGCCACCAATTAGCCTAACCTGCATGTCTTTGGGGGAAACTGGAGCACACCCACGCAGACACATGGAGAACATGTAAACTCCACACAGAAAGGCCCTCATCAACCACTGGGCTCGAACCCAGGACCTTCTTGCCGTGAGGTGAGGGTGCTAACCCCTACACCACAGTTCCACCTACCATTCAATCCATCCATCCATTATCTGTAGCCGCTTATCTTGTTCTAGAGGGTCGCAGGCAAGCTGGACCCAGCTGACGATGGGCAAGAGCCGGGGTACACCCTGGACAAGTCGCCAGGTCATCGCAGGGCTGACACAGAAACAAATAACCACTCACACTTGCATTCACATCTATGGTCAATTTAGAGCCACCAATTAACCTAACCTGCATGTCTTTGGACTGTGGGGGAAACCAGAGCACCCAGAGGAAACCCACGCAGACAAGGGGAGAACATGCAAACTCCACACAGAAAGGCCCTCGCCAGCCGCTGGGCTTGAACCCAGGATCTTCTTGCTGTGAGGTGACAGTGCTAACCACTACACTACTGTGCTGCCCCACCATTAAATCCATTATAGCAAAATGGAAAGAATATGGCACCACTACCAACCTGACAAGAGAAGGCCACTCACCAAAACTCTCAGACCAGGCAAGGAGGGCATAAATCAGAGATGCAACAAAGACACCAAAGAACACTGAAGGAGCTGCAAAGAGCCACAGCGGAGATGGGAGTATCTGTCCATAGGACCACTTTAAGCCGTACACTCCACAGAGCGGGGCTTTATGGAAGAGTAGCCATAAAAAAGTAATTGCTTAAGAAAACACATTTGGAGTTTTCCCAACAGCATGTGGCAGACTCCCCAAACACATGGAAGATGATTTTCTGTTCAAATGAGACTAAAATTGATCTTTTTGGCCATCATGAGAAATGCCATGTGTGGCACAAACTCAGCACCCTGAGAACACCATTCTGACAGTGAAGCATGATGGTGGCAGCATCATGCTGTGTGGATATTTTTTGTCTGCAGGGACAGGAAAGCTGGTCAGGACTGAAGGAAAGATGGATGGCACTAAATACAGGGCAAATCTGAGTCAGCCAGAGGTTTGAGACTGGGATGAAGGTTCATGTTCCAGCAGGACAATGATCCTAAACATACTGTTAAAACTACACTGGAGTGGTTTAAAAGGAAACAATTAAATGTCTTGGAATGCCCTGGTCAAAGCCCAGACTTCAATCCAATTGAGAATCTGTGGCATAACTTGAAGATTGCTGTACACCAATGCAACCCATCTAACTTGAAGTTGGAGCAGTTTTGCTTTGAGGAATGGGCAAAAATCCCAGTGGCTAGATGTGCTAAGTTAATAGAGACATACCCCAAGAGACTTGCAGCTGTCACTACAGCAAAATTTGACTCTCCAAAGTATTGACTTTGGGGGGGGGGTGGTGAATATTTATGCACACTGCAGATTTCTGTTTTTTCATCTTTATTATTTGTGTAACAATAAAACAACAGTTTTCATCTTTAAAGTGGTAGGCATGTTGTGTAAATCAAATGGTGCTAACCCTCCAAAAATCTCTTTTAATTCCAGCTTGTAATGCGACAAAACAGGACAGACATGAAGGGGGATGAATACTTTTGCAAGACACTGTAGGTCTTAGTTCCCAAGACTCAGGGGATTAATAAAAAGCATCCTTCTTGGGTGCTTTGTAGCATATGTGTTAATAACTTTGTCATAATAACTTTCTCACCATGGGCCTCATGGTGGTGTAGTGGTTTGCACTGTCACCTCACAGTAAGAAGGTTTGAGGCCGACGGGGGCCTTTCTTTGTGGAGTTTGCATGTTCTCCCCATGTCTGCATGGGTTTCCTCCGGGTGCTCCGGTTTCCCCCAAAGTTCAAAGACATGTGATTAGGTTAATATCGGGTG